>NC_141377.1:7984966-8109696 GCF_017979445.1 Akebia trifoliata | reverse complement strand
CTATCAATGGCACCGACCATGCCACCACCAAAATTTTCTCTCTGTCGATCACACCGACAGGACCAGATTTTTAATACTTTTTCAATATTGTATTTTCCCAATAGCACATAAAGTTTAAGTACCTTAGTTTCATTAAAAACATTTAAGTAAATGGAAACATTTACTTTAAGTTATTTAATAAAAATAAGGGAATACCCCCATTTGAAAATAATGGGAATAGCTTAAAAATCTAGTTGTCTACGCGAGTCACCTTCTTCTAGGCTCTGTTGGACGACATAGCATTCTCGTTCAAGTATAGGCCGACCATTGTGATGGTTCCTTAGGATCCAGTATGACCACTTAGGTCTACGTTGCCACAATATTGTTCTATAATCTGGTCTGGTATTTTTGGTTTCGTAGGAGAAGGATTACTTAACAAATTAAAATCTAATTTTTGGGTACAAAAATAAAATGCAAATTTGAACATTTTTGTCAGATTTACAATCTCTGATTTCTTTAATTTTTTCTTGAAATTAAGTTTCAAAATTATATGATGTTAAATCTCGTGGTAACAACTCTCTATTCCAAAAAATCGTTTTACATTTGAAGAACTTTGAAAAATTATATTTTTGACACTTAGCGAAATTTTCATCAGCTTTGACTAGTCTTCAATGATTTTATCCCAAATTGCATATATAACCTATTTTTGGCCAATTTTAATTATTTTCTTCACATACTTTTATAAATTGAGTTTTAATATTTAAACTTTATTGAATAATTTACTTTTATCTCTTCAAATAATATAGAAAGATTTGGTTGAACTTGAAAAAGAAAATAGTTTGATTTATTAAAAATTTGAGGGATCGCATTGTAGGTGTGATATCGTATATATAATAAATGAAAATGTAAGCTCTCATTTATTTCTATTATCAAGAGGCGATGTGTATTGTTGTTTATTTTTACGAGTTGAGCCGTTGTACGGTAGAAAATTGGATATACATTCCACATACTTGTATTGTTAATTTCTATTTTATTTTCAAAAAGAAAATGTATATATAAAATTATTTTGGGATCTCTTAAAGAGTTTATGAATGCCTGACAGGATAATTTGTCATATCACATCCAAAGTAACATAATATCCTAGGATGAACGATTGTGATCGTAAACTCCTATGTAGTCACCATGTATAGGGGAATAGCATCACAACTGAGATTCGGGATATTCTTTTCTATCTTTACCAATGAACTTTGTGGTGAAAAGGTAGTTTGTGGCAGTGTTGAGATGTCATTAAAGAATCATATGTTCGCCTGATAGGCTTAGATGAAGATGACCAGTCCATGATCATTAATTGTCTAGAATAGTCGAACATTCTAACACTTTGTGAAAGAACTTATACCTTATGGTCATAGTCAACGGTCAACCTAAGTTGAATAAATGGTCATCCAAGTTCTGGTAAATGCAACAATCGACCACGAAATCAAGAACTAACAATGGGGTTCCACATTGGTGAAGTTTGAAACATATTCGGATCCTAACTAATAGGTATCCAATCGTGATTCTCACACTCTTATCAACTACACTACCACTATTTGCATGTAATAATATTATTATTAATATTATATGGATTTTAAATTGAGAATAATTACAAATTGATAAATTGATCTATTTATATGTCCAGCCTTGTTTACATTATGTTACAAAAAAATTCATGATTTTTTTAAGGATGATATTATATCTTGATAGTAAAATTGGAAAATTAATTATTTTTGCAAATTATCATTGCTTTTGGTTATTCGTTATTTTTTAGAGTTATGTTATGACAAAACCTGTAGTTATTTATATTTCAAGTATAATTATACATTAAGCTAAATATTACATTGAAAAACATGCATATGTTTCAAACGCTTTAGAATGATTTTTTTTTCTCAGATTTAAGGGACTGTTAGTTTGAGACATTTATTTCTTGCTGGATAACTCTTTATTACTCACCCCATCTTTCACCATTTCAGATATGTCAGTTATTGAGGTGTCAACCTTCAAGGAATTAAAGTACAAGAATGTACTTGAGGTTCATCATTCCGATGAGTTGCAACCCTCATCTACTTGAGGATGATCTTAAGGTTTACTTGTTTATTTTATTTTGTTGAGGTTGTGTATTGGGAGTATTCTAAATGAATTATGGGTTGTAATTGATGTTTAGTTTCTGCACTCTGATAGATATTTTGGTCTTTAATTATTCATATCCATTATTCTATTATCTTTTTATCACTTTATTATCTATTTATGCTATTATCATCTTTGCGTAGTGTTATTTAGTGTCTTAGAATACTAGAATCTGGAGGCGCTATAAGAAAAGTAGAAAAACTTTTGTAAATGTGAAGAAAATAGAAAGTCGAAATGATTTCAATTAGGGCATGTAACCCTAACACACAATCTCAGTTAGGTCTTTCCTTAACATAATAACCAATATATATGCCTTTGAATTTTGATCGATCTATTTTGAGAAACTCTTTTATCATGTAGAATTAGTCTACAAACGTTTACATAGAAAAATTGATTTACCAAATAAAATGATCTTTCAAAAAATTATTACAAGAAAAAAAAACCAATTTATATTTGAATATTTAATAATATCCTTTACCCAATCTTAGATATTCTCCCATTTGCATAGGTATAGATTCTTTATCAAGAACTTCCCACTATTCAATATACAGATATGGAATATTCCTTGCTGAAAACTTACAATTACTCAATTACATGTTTCATGGATCAAATGTGGTAAAAGTTGGTAAAGGCTTGAGGAGAGTTGATCCCATGAGTTACCAAACTAATGAAATATTACTAACATAAGTTCATCGAATCGAATCTATCTATATGTGATATAATAGTTTTCCGATAAGAAGCTTCTCAAGTGTGATCGATCATTAATTGAAATAAATATTCTACAATGCTAGCTCAAGAATCAGTTACTTCCATCCATCTAATTAATAATAACATACTAACACTATGACTACCATATAAATAAAATTAAACGCCAACTTGATTTGTGGCTGTGACCGTTTTGGGTAATAACGTAAGAACCTTAACCTTAACGATAATCTCATGGTCATGTACCCGAACCTTTAGCATGAAATATCATCCAATATTAGACAATAATATGAATCTTGTGCTTAAAAAGAATCTTAACTCTTATAAGCATTCTCTATCAATAACACAACTCATTCTTAAAAGTGACTTAGTCAGTCTAACATACCAATGGTGTTGGTATTATCAAAAAATTTTCATTCTATTACAAAAACAAGTTGACATTTAGGATGAATCCGGCATTTCACGAAAGAATCAAAGAAAGAGATCAATTTTCATCTCACGCCCAAACAAAAAAAAAAAAGTCATATTGTGAATAACTTACATCCAAAATGTCGAATCAAATTTGCAATGTCGAGCCTACAAATCAATTTTATGGGTGCTTGGAAGCCCAATGTGAAAATTTTTCATGAACCATCTAAATTCTTAAGAAATTTCAGCAAATGATTTAAAGCACAAAGCAAAGACTAGAGCAAATCATTTGCAAAATTATTCAAAGCCAACCTACCAACATCAAAATTACTAAAATATCTATTATTAAAGAATTTAATCAATTCACAAAAATACCCTCAATAATTCCAACAAAGTTCACTTCCGATTAGATACTTAGGCCCCGTTTGATACAACTGTTAGAATCTGCTGTCAGATTCTACTGTAAGAAGCTACTGTCAAAATCTACTGTCAAAGGCTAAAACACTGAAAAGCTTGTTTGATAGAGTTGTGTACAAGTGTTGTGTTGTTTACCAGAATCTGGTAATTATTGTTTGATATAGCTTCTGGATTCTATTGTATTAGGATAAAATGACTAGAATACCCTTAATGTTTATAATGCACCCAGAATACATAAAAAATTACCATAATACCCTTATAAATATATAATTACATTAAATATATATACATATAATAAATTTATATTAAAATTTTATAAAATAATTATTTTAATTTTAAAAAATTTATAATTCTATAAAAAATCAATAATTCTATAGAAATTTCGACAACATCTCCTCTTAAAAATGGACATATGAAATTTTCCTGATAAACAAAATACATGGATAATATCGATGAAGTCAAATTCAAACAAAATGGAGAACCCGAGTATCACCAGTTTCTGAATAGAATCACACCACCCAATGAAGAATCTCTCTTGGCATACAAGGTCTTGAACCCAAAAAAATATTCTCAATCAACTACAAAACATAATTAGTATATCCCAATTAACCCACATGCCTGACTTATTAATAACACCTAATTAAACTCAAAGAAGTCCTAATTAAACCCTAATTATGCAGATTCTAGACCCACTAATCAAACTTAGGCTTGAGGCCATTGCACAACTATAAGGGTCTTGGGTTTGGGTTGTATTACAATGCAGTCTCTTTCTCATTTTATAAAAATGCTTCACAGTTATTGACAGATTATAATGTGATCTTGCTAAGGATAATGAACATACTTAATTTGCCCCTTTAAAAATGATTAGTGAAGCTAAATATGATTACATTAACGATAAAATAACAGCATAACGGAACCATTGATGCATAATCAATGGCTAGTGGCTAGCCATTACTACTTTGTTACAACTCCAAGAGATAAGAGCTAAACAATCTACACCATTACCACCTCAGTGCTTTTGGTGTATTGGTTAGGTTTGTCTAAATTGGCATCAGAGCCAACGCCACATCTTGGGCTTGAATCCCAAAATGAGAGACATGGAGAAAGGACTACCTAGGGGCTCCAAAAGAAAAAAAAGGGTACCAAAATGAATGCCACCATAGAGGGGAAGGGCTACATGAGGGGACTAATATAGAAGGGTACAAGAGTAAAAACCACTAAAGAGTGGGCGGCCACAAATGTCGACTGTGATGTGTGCAACCCAAAGATATAAGGACCAAATTTTCCTCACCATTATCACATATGTGCATTTGGTGTTTTAATTAGGTTCATATCTATTGATATCAGAACTAGCACCACATCTAAGGCTTGAATCCCATAAAATCTCATAACCAACATCTTAGTTAAGCATTGAGATAGATTACATGTAGCTGGTAGTGAATAAATAATAAACATACTATAAACCAAAAAAGAACAAGAATTGTTTTGATATATATTAAGAAAGGATATTATATTAGAAATAGACAGCCAAACAAAATACCTAAGGAATAAAGGAAAAACCACGACATCTACCTTATCATCCCTTATTTTCATGTCATTCCTTTCCTCAGGTAACCTATCGACACCGACAGCATTGACACTGGGTTCTCTCAATACAGAATCAGGCACTGTGCTCACTGAAGCCATTTGCTAAAAGAAGAGATTTGTGCAGATATTGATCCAGCAACTTGTCCACTTGGCTTTCCAAGTCGAGGAAACCCAATTAGTTTACCTGATGAATACATAATGAGATTATTGATCTCCACAAAGTTGCAATAAACAAAGGCTGCTTATGTCCCACGCATTTGCTCTGAATTGTGAAAATTCACATGTCCTCACATGACTCATCTAAGTTGTTAGCAATAGCCTACAAGATTCTTGATGTGTGCATCTATAACTACCAGAAAATTTAGTAAGTTGAATCATGGGCACCAATGGATCAGTCTAAGCAATGCCCTAAGAGAAGAGAAAAGATGAGCAATACAAATTAGCAGATCCAAATTTCAAAACAACCATAAATGTGCAGGATTCCTTTAAATCACAATAATACACATCTCGGAATACTAAAAATTTGATTCAACGTATGCATAGAAACTCACACTTGGTCCCCAACCATCCATCTACTATATAATCGTTGCCAAAATATCAAGATTGAGAAAAGGTGGTCATGTTTCCAAACAAAATACCTAAACAGGAAAATCACTTTTTTATAAGTTCAAATATTTTCTTTTCTTTATTTCCAACGTTTCCCTTTGCTCTCTGTTTTGATTTCATCTCGCTAAGAAAGTAAATAACTTTGTTTGAATAAATAAAAATCAAGAAAAAAGGGTAAAAATGATGAAATAATACTTCGAATGCCTAGAAAACACCATTATTATGAAATGTCTACCATCAAACTTTACCAAATAGCAAAGAGTAGTAAATTATGAGATAAGCTCAACCAAACTCCCGCAAAACAATAACAAAATAGCACCCAAAAAAAAACAGGATCGCGTTGATCAAACTAAAAAATTCAGACAAAATATACCAGATCACCCTAAGCAAAAAGATTTATGCATCCAAACCAACAAAACCAAGCAGATCATATTAAACACTATCGGATTCGATTTCAAACTCTATACAAATTAAATCCAGAGAAAATTTACCAAATGAACAGAAATAAACATTAAATCAATGACAATCGTTCTTAAATAAGAAATTTTGACGACGAAAACTATACCGATCGGATCAGGATTTTTCGGGATCAACTCTTTTTGAAAATCAACAGCATTAATGGCTACATGCTAGGAATACCCGATAACATTCGAATCAATTTATTAAAAAAGTTTAAAATTTTAGAAATTAGAATATTGAAAACTCGATAATATTCGATTCGATCCCATCAAAAAAAATTATTTTATAAATTTATAAATTAGATTATCGAATACCCGATAATATTCGCTTTATAAAAAAAAAAAATTATAAATTTATAAATTTGATTGTCGAATACTCGATAACATTCGATTCAATTTACAAATATAAATTATCTATAACTCCCCTTAACATTCGATTCAATTTATAAATATGCAATCAACAAAAACCCTTGATTTTGAAGATGAAAAACCATTAATTTTTACATACAAATCGAGAGTTTCTTAAAATCGAGGGTTTCTTTGGCAGAGAGAAAGAGAGAGAGGATATCTGCACGATCGTCGTAGGAAAAGATGGAGCCGAGGTCTGCTCAAGCCGAAGAAGATGGTGTCGAGATCGGCTACTGTTGAAACACTCTGTTTGAGGGTTAGGGCTGTGTGAACTTCTGTCAAGAACAAAAGGGAAAAAATGGCTGAGGGTTAGGGCTTTGTGAGGATCTATCGAGAAGAAGATCTAGAGGACTGTGGTGTGTGAGGTTCAGTCGAGATGAAGATCTACAGGGCTGTCTGAGGTAGTATCGACAAGAACAGCTGCGTGCTGTCGACAAGCAGAGAGAGTTGTGCGAGGCTTTTACAAGAAGAAGAGAAGAACAAATGTGGGTGAGGTTTTGTCGAGAACAATGAGCTACTATGTGCGGCTCTGTTGACAGAAGAGAAGATGAGAAGAAAATTGCGATGGGTAGTTCGGTCATTTCACATGAACCGTTTTTCAATAGCTCGTTTCTCCCACATACGCGAATTAAAAAAGCTTATTTTTACTGCTTTTCATATCTGCATTTAAAAACGCAATTTTTTTTAACAAATGGTAATTACGGATCAAAACGCAGATTTTCAGCGCAAATGCACTAAAATCCGCATTTTGAAGTCAAATCAAAACCCCACTTAGTTTTTTTTTCTTCTCGAATGTCTTCATACCTTTGTCAACTGCTAATGGATTGCATCGAGGGTTGGATATCTCTTATACTATCCTATTCTGACTGTTTGGAGCTTGCCAAATCTGTCCTTTATATAGCCTCCACATTTATTGGCTTTTAGCTTTTAACATCCCAAAAGGAATGCAAAAGAAAACTGAATCCCTCTTTGAGATTTCTTTGGAGAGGTCCAAACCTTCAAAATTCTTACCACCTTACTCAACTGGAACAATGTATGTAAACCTCTTTCCGAGGGTGGACTTGGCATTATTGGGAAATGGCAGGCAGGCATGATCAAACTATTTTGGTCTATTCCTGGATTCGTAGAAGATACATTGGAGGTGGTGACATTTGGTCTTTCTCTCTTCGTCGAAATGACTCATAGGCTTAGAGAGGTATTCTAAGAATAAGAGATCTAGTAATGAAAAATATCAGAGTTTTGATTGGCAATGGAGAAAATACATTCTTTTTTGGAAAGATGGCTCTTTGATATCTCAATTCGGCCAAATGCTAAGGTGGCAGACAGAACTTGTAAGCTCTGAATCGAGGTTGCTTTGCCCCCTCATAATGACCGAATGAGGTCTGTAGTGAATCAAGTTTATTCACCACCTCTTCTTGAAGCTGAAATACGAAACAAGTATATATGGACCCCTCACGCCTGTGACATCTTCAGCTTTAAATCTGCTTGGGAATACACGCATCTACACTCTACACTGATAGTAATCAAATTGGCTGGCAAAAATTGTTTGTAATCCACTTAGAATTCCGAGATATTCATTCATTAATTGTATTCTCACTATCGAAAATCTGCAAAAGAGAGGTCTTAATATGGTCTCTCGCTCTGTTCTCTTTGTCTGCAAGCCAGAGAAGATAACGATCATCTGTTTTTCAAAAGTTCATTCAGCTCGTGGATCTGGAAATCATTTCTTCTTCGTTTTGGGATTCATCGTTTGGGAATAGGTAATGTAATATTCATGAAGATCTTCAACGTATTATGAACTTGAAGCTTCCCTATTCCTCCTCGCTCTATCTCAGTTTTTTGGGCTTGTCCTCCTTAAGGAGTTATCAAATTCAATTGTGACGGATCCCTTCTTCCCTCGGGAGGTGATTATTGTATCTTGCTCAAAACTCGGAAGGATCCTTCCTTAACAGTGGCTGGAATTTTTGTCAAGGCTTAGATATTGCTACAATCAAACTCACTCACTGACTTCTATTCTTGAAGCTCCTCTTAAGGTAGAAAGAAAGGAAGACTTGCCAAGAATTATGAAATTGTCAGATAATTCTAATGCAATTAGTAGCAAACGGAATCATGAGCGGCTGGCCCTCTTCAGTGAATTTCAATTTGTTTTCCAACGGCGAGAAGCTAATCAACCTAGCAAAGCAAGGGGGGCATCATCAAGGACTTATTTTCTCATAAGATACTTCCTTATTTCCTGATGTTTTTCACTATTTTGTGTAATGACCTCTCATGTAATTATATGAGAATGTATATCCCCAGCTTATCAATAAAATAATTGCAATTATGAACCAATCACAAACAAAATATGATTTCATATAAGATTTCCCAATAGCTCCAGAGCCATAGTAAATTGTTCATTGCAAAACATTTGGGGCGCAGG
The DNA here is from genome assembly GCF_017979445.1 of Akebia trifoliata. Taxonomy (NCBI): domain Eukaryota; kingdom Viridiplantae; phylum Streptophyta; class Magnoliopsida; order Ranunculales; family Lardizabalaceae; genus Akebia; species Akebia trifoliata. The sequence goes on along the minus strand of NC_141377.1, from coordinate 8,100,546 downwards.
CCCTGCTTGATAGGTACTCATGTAAATGCAAAAGATTTGCACTACAAATGATTTACAGCTGCAAACTATTTGCTGAAATTTGTCAAGGGCTTAAGAGACTGAGTATCCCTGGTTAAACACTACTACTTAGAAAATGAGCTGTGCAAGAAATGTTTGGATTTATGATTCAAAGAAACAAAACAAAAGACCAAATGGAAAAAAAAAAAAAGGTTTGTTCCCCAAACATAAGTGTAGTGTTGATACCTTATTTCAGATTGAAAGACCTACAACCCAAAGACTCGAAGAGATAAATACCACCAATCCAAGGCTCTAATGAGAAACCTCTCTCTCAGAGTACTTGATTGAAAATGCAACAGAAGTAACATGAAAATGAGTGATCATAGCAAGCTCATCCATCATGCTACAATGCTTCAATGAAGCCTCTTTTTTAGATGCTATCAAAGTTGACGGGCTCCCGCAAGAACCTCTCCATCTGTTTTGCCCTCGTCCTTATCGACATATCAAAAAGCTTTTGCCCAAATTCCACCACCAGTCCACCTAGAATGCTTGGGTCAATCTGCAGGTGGATGGTGTAAATTAGACTCATTTTCTTCAAAAACCAACTACAATATTGTGTAAATAAAAAGCTTTAAAAAAAAAAAACAAAAATAGAGGTCTTAATTGTTATCAAAGGATACCTTTATTAAAATGTCCTGCGGGTTCCAAAACCATGGATACTAGAGTCATGATATTTTTATATTACAAAACATAAATAATTCATAGTAGAATAAGAAGTTTTATTTTATAAAACAGAAATTTCTCATGGCAAATATGAGAGGTTTCTATGTTTACAAAACAGAAACTTTCATGGATGAAACAATATGTTACCATGTTATAAAACAGAAACTTTTCATGATACCAGTCTTCCATGTTTGGGTATGGCCATACGAGTAAGCACTATACTTTCATGGACTTATTTCAACATAGCTAAAACAGATGGTTCAAACAAGTCGGTTTTATTTTTATTTTTTTTATCAAATATTATAAGTCAAAGGAAAAGAGTAGGGCAATGTGATTCTCAGCTGACCATGTGAAAATCCTAAACCAAAATGGCATGCATGGTGTAAACAAGCTTAAACTAATAAAAAAAGAAATACAGTAAGAAAATTTGATGTAAGGTAAGTACCTTTTGTTCAACCTTAACCTTCTTCCCACGTCCAACAATCTCCAGCAGTGTCTCATTAAGTTGTTTCTCCTCTTCTGGTGGGAGGGGCTGACGAAAAAGGAAACAGAGTAGAATAAATGGTTGGAAAATTGGGTTTCACGTACATAGCATCAGTGGTGAAATGTAAAAAAAATAATTCGAAACCAGGTGGCTCTAACTAAATGTTCTTTTATGCCAACAAGAGAAAGCTCTAACTAAAAGCTTCATTAAACACAATCAAGAACTAACTTTGCGGCTGATTGAAATACATTGTCAATGTCAGATTTACAAGATTTATGTAAAAAAAAAAAAAAAAAACGCAGTCTTATGATTAGATTGACACTAAGAGATCAGAACATCTTAATGTGGCTTTGCCCTACAGTCTCATTTAATTGTGGGTTTCAATTTCTATAAAAAGAAAATAAACTTAAAATTCATATACCAGTTTCGGAAATTATCTGTGGGTCTTTTATCTTTTACAGTCATACTTTGATGTAGGATATCTACAATCCTAGTTAGAGTTCTAGTAGGATTTCTATTTCATAGTTAAGTTAGAAGTACAATTCCTTACTAGTTTCTAATTTGTTTTTATTATTTAAGCTATATAATTAGAAGTGTCCAATTTGAGTTCAAACAGGATTAAAAAGTTAGTATTATGTTAAAGATATGTTAAGAATGTTAATTTTTAATATTTTAGTAGAATTTTAAATTGTTATGATAGAGTTATCTATCTAAGGAACTCCAAATCCGAAAATTAATAATAATCAAACAATCAATCAATTCAATTATATTTTCTCTCTTAATTACTTTTTAGCTTTATGCTTTATTTTCTTTCAAGCTATTGCTTATTTATCAATTGAATCTATTGATTCAAATTGATTTGGAGTGTCCTATTGAACACAATATCTTAATTCCTATCAAGTCTCTTGATTCACACGCTTCTGCTATGTCATAATTCGAGCTTCCAATATTATTTCTAACGGACTTGGCTATTTAAGATGCTCCTATGGAAACTTCAAGGCAAGGGGCCATCCCTTAGTCGTCATCCTTGAGCATCTTTATTTTCAAAATATTTTCAATCTATGATAAAATAAATGTTCTCTCATTCTCATCTAAATGATTATTTATTTGTATTTTGATTAGTGTTACGACTATATTATTGGCAAATAATTTTTTTGTATCAAAATTGATTCCTTAAAATTCTAAGCAGCACACTAGCGAAAAAGTCAAAGGTAGGATGGTAGGATGTAGAAACATGTACTTCAAAAGTACGATATACGGAAATAAAGAGAATTGTTGAAGTCACTGAATTATATATAGAAAATAAAACGGAGGTGATTTTTTGAGTTTCGACAAAGAACAAGGTTCTCTTTCTAACTCTACAAAGATACAATAACAAATATTATTTGAATTTAATAGTTGCTTTTAAAAGAATGAAAATTATCCCAAAGAAGTGTCAATGCCCTTGGCAAATCGGGAGACGGGTTTTAGCCATCCAGAAGTTAAGTGAAAGCTTCAAAAGCTTCTCCTTCATAAGCATTATGTAATAATGAGGAAAATGTGACCAATTTTCTTTTTGCTTGTTGTGTGGCCTGGAAGAAGGCTGAAGAAAGTTGGGTAATCTTCTTGGGTTAAGAGGTTACACTAGATTCTCTTTCAGTAGGGTGTTTTCTTGGGGAAGAGAAATAACAAGAAGATCCTAGTGGATTTTCTTCAAACTGTTACAGGGGTGATGATCTGATTACGTGACTATCAGATAACCAGTGACTAGTGAAGCCGCTGGAAAAGTTTATTAGGCAGAAGGTCTCACGTTTGTGGTCGCAACTCTAAAATGAACCATGTGTGTAAGGCTAGGCAAAGATAATAGATTTCTTGGTTCGCTTCAATTCACTTGTGCATGTGTGTGTATATAATTTAAGCATGCAAATTACAAGTACAAATATAGGGTTAATAAATTTTCAAGTGTTAAATAGAAAAATTGATGGGGACATCAAAGCTTCAAGAGTAGATTTTAGTTTTTATTTAATTTTCTATTTTAGGACCTTATTTTTATGGTCTTTGAGGCTTATTTTCATGTTTTATTAACCCATGATCTTAGTATAATATTTAGGGGTAGTTTGATAAATTTAGTTTGTTTTTTATTTAAGTTTATAGGGGTTGGAAAATTAGGAGAGAAAGTTATGAAATTAGGTTATGTATTTGGTATTTTAGATTAATTAGGATTCTTAGATTTATTTTCTTTATATATAGATTGTATTAGGATTTTTTTTAACGAATAATTTGATGAATAAAGAATGAGTTTCTTTCATGGAGTGAAGTGAATTCTCCACCATTCTTGGTGTGATTCCAAGGTTCTATCCTTCTATCCCAGATTTCATTTTTTTCCCTCCTCGTCCTACATCAAAAATTCTAGTTTTGCTTCTCTTTTACATATATATATATATATATATATATATGCATAACTGAATATTTCAAAAACAACAACTAAACATTGTATACTTCACGATTTGGTTCACCAAACTCAATAATAAAATTCAGTAAACCAGAATGGTTGGGTTCACAAATTAGTTAGCACAGGTTTGCTGAATTCCACGAACCCAATATAGAAACTGCACCACGAATTGGTTCAACTTTGTACCAGTTTGCAATTCGATCTAGTAGAATTTGGTAACATAGAGACAAATAGTGGATCAGAAAAATAGCAGCCACAATATCATTGTCCCTTGTCGGGGATGGTCATATACCATCCCCCAAGCCTTTATATAAATCATATGATGTAGGAGCGCAGTTAACATTGGACTCCATCCTCTGTAATTTTTTTTTTTTCAAAGTATAAGATTTTATTAGTAATGAAAAAGTGAAGCGGCCGAAGTGTTCCCTATACAATAATACAACAAAAAAGACAAGGCAAAAAGAAACAAAAGAAAGAAAGGAAGTTTGGCCACAAACGAGCTACACATGGCACAGAGAAACCCACTTAAAAATAAAATCTTCGAAAAACACCCTTCAAACTCCTTTGACAGCTTGCTCCACAAAAAAATCCAACCCAAAATATCCAAAATGACCTCTTGGAGTCTTTTCCTCTCCTTAGAACACCATTCTGTTTCTCTTTCCAAAGTCCCCGGCACAAGGCAAAAAGAAGAACGACCCACAAATATCTTTTTCTATGGGAGAAAACGTTATAATTTCACCCAATAAACAAAGATAAGACCTCCAACTAAGTGAAAGGGAGAAAGGAAGTGAAACCAAATGCAAGGAGAGAAAGGACAATGAATAACAATGTGGTTCCGTGATTCCCCAGCCTTTTTACAAAGGAAGCAATAATTTGGTGAGGAAAAGCCCCGTTTAATCGGGTTATCGAAAGTTAGAATTTGACCAAGGGAAGCTGTCCAAATGAAAAAACTGATTTTTGAGGGAACAATAGACGTCTAAACTACATCATCTCTAATTATTTTGAACCACGTATGAAGGCGCAAAGTGGTGATGATTTGACATGATCATTGTTCAAAGCTTGATCAGTCTCAGAAGGTTTCAGCAGAACATTCCAGTCTCCGCAGAAATCGGAACAAAACATGGACTCTGAAACATACAATGTTTTGGATTGTCTAGGAAGTATTGGTCGAGACCATTTGGATTTTTCTCCTGACCAAAACATTGCATCGAAACAAGGATTTAAACCTTTGATTTGATAGCCTCCCATGTCAGAGATTGTTGTCCTTAGTTCAACCCTTTGGCTGTTTGGGAACAAGAACCAACACTTCGTTGTCCTTAGTTCAACCCTTTTGTTGACATATAAATTTGTATGTTGACTGTCATAGTGTCTTAACGGCTGTTTCATCTAAAGTGGCTTGTGACTTTACATGCTTGCTTTGTCATTTCTATAAAAAGCACTCTATCTAATAGTTTAATACAATTTTTTAGTGATTTTCACAACATTTCCATAGTTTTCCAAATGCTTCCGCCTATATCCACAAAATAGTTCCATTTCCACAAGGATCAAGTGTGTCGAAATAAACTAAAACCTGGGCCATTATACTATAGCACAAGCAGTTAGAAAATAAACCTTTTTCAGAGAGTAAGCCGGATCAGACCTGTGACCACATGGATCAAGATCCACATATTGGTTAAACACTCAAACAAGCATCATGGACATCAAAAGATGCAGTATTTATGAAGATTTTTCCAAAATCAAGTATACCATACTCAGAATCCTCATCTCCAGAAAGAAAATATCTTACAAATCCCAAAAGACCCAACACTACGCTAGTTATGAATAGTGCGCTTTGCCACGAAATATAAGTATGTCAAGGAGAAAAATAACTTACAATGACAGTTTTCACAGTGACTTTGACCTCTCCCCTATGTGCCATGGTCAACTCCACAAATTTCTTTGTGATATTCTCAACGTATCGTAACCCCCCTTGCTCAGTCAAGATAACTAGTGCAAATAAAGCCAAAGCAGGCGCGTCAGAATAATGAGCCAAAATTGTTCAAAACCTATATAAACCCAAAGCTAAATAGTTGGTGAGTGTAAGACTACAAGTGCGAGTATTCATTAATAAAAAACGGTTTTCAATTGAGTAATATTCAGAGTAACAATTACAAGGAACAGCAACAATCCCATAATGGTACTTCGTAGAACAGAAATATCATGAATTCATGATTTAGGTCAAATTAAAATGCATTAGTGAAGACATGACAAGTGAAGCCAAAAGAGACCAACAAATTTAAGTGGCAGTATGTAGCAATCAGACAACACACCAGTAATTTTGCATATAGATATTTGGAAGATTCGTTCAACTAAATAGTAACCATAACAGAAAAATAAGCTTATAAAGTTTAAAAAAAAATAAAAAAACATTTTTAAAGGTGAAAGCAAGAAGCATCACTCTCGCAAAAAAATCAGCCATTCTGATTTTCCTAACTTCATGAACAATACACTTGGAGCATTAGGAATGCTATATAGAGTTGTTCAAAGGGTTGTCCAACAATTGTCATTTACAATTTGCAAACGATGCCAGTAATTGCAGGAGCTTCCTTATACCTAGTTAAGATTCTAGAAGCAGCTCATTTGTTACTTTGAGGTAGTTTCCGTGCTGAGCATAACTTTAGCCATCAGCAAGGTGTGTGGCAGTGTTTTAAACGTTTAGGAGTAGGGATAAGGTGTTCAGAAGCCAAAGCCTTAAGGAGTAAGACTCAAATGTGTAAAGCGCAACCTTCAGGAGCATCCATTTTTTAAATACATACATAATAGAAACTCAAATAAAAAAGAAAATGAAAGAAATGTCACAAAAAAAAAAATAACCATGCACAATTTCAGATTCCAAAACTTATCAGACAAATCCAAACTATCAAGATCAAATTAAAAGTTAACCATATCTAAAATTTCATATTGGCAACTTTCCATGTTTTAATCCTCAAATTATTATTATTATTTTTTTTTCAAAGAAAGAAAGAAAAAGTGCAACAAGCACTTTGACTAAAAGGGCTTAACAGCTTGCTAAGTCTCAAGAAGAAGTAAGTGTATAGAGATAGAGTAAGGAAGAAACACAAAAATAGTGGAAAAGGGATCCAAACATTGATGGAGTTCCAAATCAACTAGAATCTGGAGGTCAAGGCCAAAAAAAATGTATAATAAAAGAACCTTTATGCAAATTAAATGTCACAAGGACCTTTAGAATTATAACGACTTATGTAATAATACTAGAAAAACAGAGAGAAAATTAATACAACATATTCCACTTTGAGGCATAGACCAATGGAGTCTAGTTATGGATCAAAGGATTTTTGGCACCCGACTATTAAGACATTTCAATGAAGTATCCCTGTCGAAAACCTTAAGATCTTTCAAGGTTGTTACTTAAGAGTACATAATCAAATATTATTGTTTATTTCATATCCCAATTCCTCACCCCTATGTCCATTACAAAAGAGTTGAGAAAATTATTATACTTCGGCGAAAGGGGGTCAAATTCTCCGAACCTTTGTTATTTTAGTTAGGTTCAAGTCTAGAAGGAATAATATTCTACAACTAGCAACTCATATATTTTCAAACCGATCCACTTGCTATGTATTATTTGATTGACTAATCCTTTATACTGGGATAAACAAAAAATCAAATGTTTTGGCAATTCCTAATGAGATGATGAATCAAGATGACTTTGAATCAAAGCTCTGGATTTTTGTTCATCCCTTGTCATAATAATATCTCGATTGTTTGTGGAATGACAAGGCAAGGTTCTAAATAAATACCACTCAAGGTAATGAGCATGATATCTTGGACAAGAGGCTATGGAGGTTTGGAGTTGAATAGCCATATACGTGGAGAGTCATTTGGACCAAGTATGGAAGCAGGAATCTTGATTGGGATAGTGAGAGGTTATGCGTATTTTGTTCAGAGAAGCAACCAAAATGGTATCCAGAACTTGTCAAAAAGTTATATTTGATTCTTCTCCCTAAAGAACATACTCTTTGTAGTAGGCTCCCATCAATGGTGTGGAGGAGTACCCTTCAAATATGTATACCCATAAATCTTTAGTCTCTATAATATGAGAAACCAACCGATTAAAGAATCCATGGTATTAAAAAACGATGAGTTGTCATGGGATATGTCAAGATTTGTTTGATCCCACTTTTCATCAAGTTGGCAGACATAATAAATATGTATTTCATATTTGATCGTTTAAGCTGATAAACTTTGATTCTCTCATCTAGAGAACATACCCTTTATAGTATGCTCCATTTGCAAAGAAAAGGGGTGTTTTGGGTGAGACAACGATAATCATGCTATTGTTTTAAATATTAAAGCTATTTTATTGTGGCCTAAAATATTTATTTTTTTAAGATTTTGTAGATGGGATCACCTTGTGAAGGATGAGGGGGCAAGTAGGTTATGGCTTCTTCCTTTTTTTTATTGTGCCCGTGTAGGTAGACCTCCTCAACCTATTAAATCTTTAAATGCATTTTTTACAGATAAAACAATTTTATTGAAAGAAAGGGGAAAAAAAGGGACAAGGAGATCAATCTGAAATCCGCAATACAAGCAAAAAAGAAAGGGAAAACCATAATCTTTACGTAAGGACTCCTCACCTGAACAAAAAAAAGAAATTCAAAAAACAAAGTTCCTTCAAATTCCTCAATACACTGGCACCAAAAAATGCTCCTTACCATAGTTGTAGTTGTTGTTTGAGATCACATATACAATTTTTTATTATAAAATCGCATATGCCATGATCACATAGATAAGGATGCAATAGTATATGCAGTCACATATGCTCTCAACAGTCAATTTTTAACTTGAGGCAACAACTAATCTCTGTTTTTTTTTTTCAAAACCGAATTCTTCTATAACACCTCAGTTCCACCTATCCTCATTCTTACAGCACTCTAACTTACTACTACTCTCATTTTAGCTCCCTTCTAAGTTCTCATTTTAGTTCGTCAAAGGAATATAAATCTTAGATGACAAAAAACTGACCAAGCATAAATCCTCCTCAATAACCAGCCTATTGACCAGATCAAGTAGATTGTTTGATACATGTTTCTTTGCCACACATGGAACCACATATACTAAAAAATAATATATCAAGAAGGTAAAAAATCCCACGTCTTTTTCATCATTATTCCTAAATATCTTCCACCTATTTACCAGAGATAATCTCTCTTTGCTATTTGGGAAAGAGCATGACCATCAACTTCTACATTTTTCAGTTATTCATATGGACAATGACTTATTTCCTTCCTTATTGGCAGTCTAGACAAATAGGCAGCATCTTCGATGCTAAAGTATACGAGAAATGTGAAAAAACAAAAGTATAACTTGGATTTCACAGCTCTCTAAGAAGAATAAAAAAAAAGCTTGTTCAGAAACATATTATTCACTGAAACTTTAATGGCAACCAAGAAGTTCATCCTCCTTAATGTATCTTTATGACCTTTATCAGTAAAGATATATTTTGCCTCATAAGCCCATTCCTTTGATTCTCAATTGTTCATATAGTGAAGAACTGGAATCATATATTTATCATTGTCTTTTCAAGTGGTATGGCCTTAATAGAGAGAAATCAGAACTTGTAGTGAGCCCTGTGGATACTTTCTTAAATTGAATTGTAAAGCATCCATCATCTATATATCAGATTGTTATATGTCTCTTTATAAAGTTGGGATATTCAAAAAAGTAAAGGGATCACTTCGAGGAATCTCACCCTCTTCTAATCCTTCATTTCTAATTCCAGATTTTTAGGTAGCTATTAAAGTGTTCCCTCTCAGTGCCTTTTAATTTGTCACAAATAGTACTAGATTTATACCAATGAGCCCGAACAAATGTTATCATTTCTCTTCTCCCCCCTTCCAATTATCCCTTCCAATTTTAATGTCTTTCCACTTTTACCCCCTCAACCAGACAACAATGCTCGTGCCGTAAGCCGAGAAAACTCTACTTGAATAAAAGGATCGATACATGATTCTTTGTCAAACAGGAGCTGCATAAACAACATGATAACTTAAGACTAAAATTTCATTCTTTTCTTCATTATTCTTGAATCTCTTCCACCAATTTACTGGAGATATACTCCCTTTGCTATTTGGGGAAGAGGCTGACTTCTTCGTGGCCATCAACTCCTATACTAGGATCCTCTTTCATATGTCAGTGATTTGTATTGAATATGACCTATTTTCTTCATGACCAATCTAACGAAGTAGACAACATCTATGATGGTAGAAGTATACTTCAAATGTGAAGCACCAAAAGCATTAGAAGTTGGGTTCTACTAATAAGCATAGGCTTGCTCGAGTACATATCATTCATCAAAACTTCCATAGCATAGAAAAAACTCATCCTCAATTTCTCCTTAGAACCTTCATTAATCAAGATATCTTTCGCCCAATAAGCCCATTCCTTCAATTCCCTATTGTTGATATTGTAAAAAATTTGGAATCACATTTTTATCATTGTCTTCTTGAATGGTATGGGCTTGAAAGGGATAAATTATTTCTTATATTGAGACCTTCAATACTTTCTTAGGTTGAGTTGTAAAGCACCCGTCATCCTTCTACCAAATCTTCATTTCACTTTTTATAGTGGTTTGGATACTCCCAAAAGATATGGGAACATATACAAATACAAGAATGGGCTGGGATATTTGTACACAATTTTTCCATGCTAAGTTTTGCAGGACATACTTGGAGACCTGTTGAAGGTTGGTTTTGGATGAGAATGATCTTAGCATGGAGATGATGCCACAAAAAGTAGACCATCATGAAACTTATAACCCTTCCCTCTATTGGCCAAACAAATTTGGGGAAATAAACAGTCCCAATTATTTCAACATCTAATCCTTTGATAGGGTAAGAACTAAGAAGTTCAAGAATTAGCTCATTTTTGGAAAGATAATTCCCATGGTGAGAATTATCATCCTCCCCAAGAATCATCCATATTGAGAGCAAGAGAGATTTGTGTGCATGCGTACAAGGAGGGGGAGAGAGGGAGATAGAGGTGGAAGTATCCAAAATGTAACATTAAATGCCTAAAAGAATAAAGATACAATGCCAATAAGGTGGCTAGGACCAAGCCTCAAGAAGCAGAGGTCCTGAGTTTAATTCTCCCCCTTGGTGGCCCCCCCCCCCCCCCCCCAGTACACCTAGTATATGTGGAAGGGGTTACATACATACATTGTGGGATTAGTCGGGTCCTCTAAGAGGCTCGGATACCAAGGTATCAAAAACAAATGATGGTAAAGTGGTGCCATATTGAAAATTTGCCATTTCAATGTGCAAAAAAGTGTAACAAAAATGTTTTCCCACAAAATGTATGTCAATGGACACAAATATAATTCGAGATTATCTTTCCAATACTAGTATCAAAGTGCAACAAATAAAAACTAAGTTTCTTAAAACGGCTTGACGTACCCAAAAAATTCCTTGTGATAGTCGAAAATTTGGCTTCAGAGCATATTTCATCCATAGCATTTACCCTAGTCCCCTCGGGTACTGATAAATCCTTCATGAACTGTGAGAAAGTAGGACTTCTCTTGGAAGCCTCAACAAAATCAAGAACCTCAGACTCAACTTTGTCTAGCAAGTTTGCTTTTGTTGCTGAGATATACAATGCAGAGGCATAGGTTCCAAATGCCCCAAACATAGGCAGTGGCACCTGTAATGTTGTTGACAACTAAGATTAACATAAATAGAAACACATTATCAAAATAATATTTGAGTATTTAAAATGATTTCCCGAAAACCTATAGAAGTAAATATTGATTGTTGACCGATTATTTTATTTTTTTAATAGGCAAAGAAATTGTTAACCTATTATTGTAAGATACCATAATAAGAAGATAATTGTAACTAGAAAAATCAAGACACCACAGTTTTTTTTTTCTTCATGTTTGCATGTGTTAGAATCCTGTTGTTCTGTTATTTACACGAACAGCCAGGTTGTTCATATGTGTTGTGTGACTGCCCTAGGGGCTTTAGTTATATCGTGGTGGGCGTTTTATGTAATGGGGCCCATCTTGTTTTATTTATGTGAGCCCCACATACTTTTAATAGTGGTTTTAATAAATAAAAGAGGATAGGCCGAACCCTATAGCCAAGGCAGTGTTTGGCTCTCTCCCAGTCTCTTTCACTAATCTTCTTCTTCTCCTCTTCTACTTGTTCTAGGTTTTGGTTTACTAACTACATGCATATCACAAAATAGGATGTTGAACAATACATACCAATCAAGCTAAAAAAAATGTTTTATGACAGTAAAAGACCAATAAAACTTTGCGGAGGAAAATGTGAGGCAGTTAAGATATATCTTCAAAAAATGAACATAGCCAAGATGAGGAAGTTGAGATGGATAATGGAAAAAACTAGAGAAAAAAAAAATCAGATATGAACAAATTTTAAGAATGCATAGGAGAAACCACGGACCCAAATAAAATTTAAAAGGCACATATTTCATGCAGTTAAAAAAATAGTGAAGGTGACAGCGCTAAGTTGTTAAGTTCTATGATTGTTGATTCAACAACCAGGGTTCAAAACCCACCTACATCCACTAGGTGATTTAACTTACTCTCCACTACTTCTGCACATATACAGAAATCAACAAGAATGATCTTTGTAGACCTAATGTGATTAGTGGCAAGAAGTCCTATAGAAACAGACAAAATCAATAATGATACCTTGAGTGGAACACTGTCAATGGATCAAGTCGGATACAGTCAAACTGAACACCCCCACTATGCATTAGTTTTGTGTCAATAAAAGAGAAGGGAATATGGAAACAAGCATTGAATTCCACAGAAATTATTTCACTAAAAGATTAAAAACTCTTCAAATTTGGACAGACTGACTTAGGTTTATCGCACCAAGGTGTTGACAAATCTAACGTACCTTAACCTTCACTTCCTTTGATGCTGTTTCAGTTGCATAATTCCTTGAAAACTGTGAGTACAAGAATGAGAACACTCAGATTATAACCAAACCAAGAAAACATTCAGCCTAGAACCACAATGAGAGAAATCGATCAAAAAAAAGAAAGAACCATGAGATTAAGTATAGAAATAAGGAATTTCAACCTCCTTTAATTATCAGAAATTAGACGTCAAAAATCGATTGGCCTCTATGAGATCTCTTCGTACATAAATAACAGAAATGTAGTGGAATTAATCACAAAAAATCATACTTACCTCTATTTTATTATCAAAATCACTTGTATTTACAAATCCATAGATAAATTTTGGTTAAAAAAAATATATATATATATTTAAAGAAAAGAATCAAACGTCAACAAAATACAATATAAAACCCAGGATGATAGAGTGGATCAGAAAAATAGGGTCGATTATTAAGTGAACCGAAAAAATGTAATTCATGGATCTTGAAACACAGATCAGATCAGAAAAATTAAAGAAAATCTACAAAAATGAATGAAAATTTTACCTCAGGAAAACCAGGGCGGGGGCGTTCAGAACTTTGTTGAAGAACGGATCTCTGCGTAAGAACCGATTGGGATCTCAGAATCTTATGGAGAAGAGGGAGACTTGATCTCATTCGCCCAGCCAACGCCATTAGAAACCCTAGCGAGAGAGAGAGAGAGAGAGAGAGAGGAGCGCACGAAATTGAATAATGGCTGTTACTGAGGTTTTCTTTGTTACATAACCGGAGATGGTTTTTAATCGTATCGCGAGGAAACACATCCATGGTCAGACCCACGTCAGAATTGAGAGAATTGCAGTAAATGCCGTTTCATTCCGGCATTTTCCTTCAAAGAAACTTGTTGAGTTGAAGAGGTTAGAAATTATAACTATGTAGGATTTGATCCTATGAGTAGTAATTAAGTAAACTAATAAGTTATACTTCCATCCAATTAAAACTAATTAAAGTTAAAAAAACAAAGGCTTTGTAATCCTAGAAAACCAACACACACAAAAATAAATGAAAATCTAAAAAGAGTAAAAGTTAAACAAGATCAATCCATTTTAATGGAATTGAAGAAAAAAAATTAATAATAATAAAAATAAGACAGTCTTCCATTATAGGTTAATGTTAATTGATTTGAATGCCCTCGTCTTCAACTTCTAGCCAAAAAGTCATTATATGTCTCTGAAGTATGTCATTTTCAAGTTCTTTAACTTCTATGTGCGTTCCGCCAAAGAGATCACCCACCCAACACAATCAACCAGATGAACTAGTCCACATTGAATACAATCCACTCCATGCATTCCTTTCGATGGTTAAGAAATATGACTTCAATGGCTTCTCATCTAATCGGGAAGATTTTGCCTAGGTCCTCTAGTGGACGTGACCCATTGAACAAGAGTCTGAAAATCATTGCATTGTATGATAGGATGAAGCCTGCAATTGTTGTTGTTGTTTGTTTATATATATATATTTTCCATTGAAATTTGGATGATTAGATTACAAGTAGAAAAACTCTTTCCTTACCAATTTAGTAAGGAAAGTTTCCCGACAGGACAAAATTCTAAGAAACTTAAAAAAAAAAAAAATTTTGAGAAAAAAGCTAGTTTTTTATTATTGAAATTTTTTTTTAATGTTAGATTTTCTTTGAAATCTAGAAGGCTATGTAGTGTTGGATTGCAAATGTGGTGATCAATGTGGACCCAATCATGCTTAATAAGATTTTAGGTTATCTAGGTAATAAATATTAGAGAGCTGCTATTAACACCCCAACTTTTACTTACAAAATATTAGAGATACCCCCCTATGTTTTGAAATTGATGACATGTATCCCTTGATCTCAGTCATCTAAATATACTGGGAAAAATCTCAAATGCCTTCATATTCAAGCCAGAAAACAAGATTTTTATTCTCAAAACTAGTCATCTTCAAGTCCTTCAATCTTCATAGTATACTACTCAACTTTATACCTTCCATTCATCGTTTTCAACTTAGAACAACTCTTTACATAAAATCTTAGGTTTTTCTATCCAAAATCCCATTATTTTCAATTTACCCCAAAATCTAATTTGTTTTTTCTTCCCAAAACCAACCATCTTCAAGTTCTTCAACCACTAACGTAACTTTAATCTATTCAACCTTATGTACATCATTCATTTTCTACTGAAATTTTTCTATTCATCCTTCATTTTCCACCCAAAAATCCAAGATTTTTCCACCCAAAATTTCATCATTTTATACTTCTTCAAAAAGTGTATCTTGCCTAGAGATTTGAAGGTTAAAGACTTAAAGTAGATAAATTCTTAAGATAGATGATGAGGGTTAAAAAATTTATCCAAAAAGACTGAAGATGAGTGGTTTTGAGAACAAAAATCTGGGTTTTGTACTAGAGGTTCAAAATGAGGGTATTTGAGTCTTTTCCTCTTAATCTACGTAGAAGACTAAGGTCAAGGGATGCATGTAATCAATTTCAAAACATACAGGATATCTCCAATATTCAGAAAAATGATGGGGCATGTCTAAATTACCCTTTGTTAAATTATTTATAACACCCCAATTAATTAAAGATTAAAATCATAGTCACTAAAATTTGTAAAATTCCCCGAAGTAGGGGCTAGCAGATTAAATCAATGATTCCTATATTAATAATGGAATATAGTAACATTTTTATCTTTGACCTTCAAATTTTTTATTTTTTCAACATTCAAACATTAAGAAGAAGATAGGGTTTTTAGCGAGTTTGAAGATTATGGGTTCTAGTAAGAAACCCAAAAACAAATTTTGTATAATCTCCAAAATTTTCTAAATTTTTTTACAAAACTTTTTTGATTTATTTGAAGTAACCAAATTGAACCTTCGCCGAATAATTACTAAATCCGAACTTTGTTACTATGATTAAAATACACTATTCAAACATTACAAAGACTTTACTCAAGTTATTAATTAATATTACAAAACATTATAACACACATTCAAACAATTTCAGTAGTTGTCTACAGCTAGGATTAGACTCATATAAAATCCTAAACCTACAAAAAATAAATGTTACAAGAAAAAAATAGAGAGAGATATTTATTCTCAACCATATACGTATTTTTTTATATTTTGAATTGAGGTGTAATACGTAAAAGTTGGGGTGCAATTAATGCTATCTAATATTATTATAAATTATTATTTGAATTTTAATAAATATTTTAAATAAAACTTTGATTAATTAATTTTATTATATTATTAATAAATATTTTTTAAATTTAAAAAATATATTAAATAAAATTGTGACGTAAGAAAAATAAAATTTGCTTTTGCTTTTTAAGAAGTTAGAGGATACTAGGTATGTACTCTCTTTTTCTCCACCCTTAGTTGTAATTTTAAATTAATAATATTAGTCTAAATCAATTAATTTTAGGGTGATTTAGACATACCCCTATGTTTTCTTGAATATTAGAAATACCCTCCTATATTTTGAAACTGATGACATGCATCCTTTGACCTCAATCTTCTAACTAGACTAAGGAGAAAAGACTCACATGCCCTTATCTTTAATCATCAACCAAAAAACTCAAATTTTTCTTCTTTAAAACCAATCATCTTCAGGTCTTTCAACCTTTAAGATAACTTTAATTTATTCAACCTTATTTTCATACATCATTTTCTATCTTGTCTCCTTTTGTAAAACATCCTAGATTTTTCTATCCAAATTTTTTTCATTTTATACTTCCTCAAAAATTATATCTTGCCTTAAGATTTGAATGTTTAAAACTTGAATACAATCTTAAAATTGATAATGAGAGTTAAAAATTTTATCTGAAAAAGGTTGAAGATGACTGATTTGGAGAAGAAAAATATGGATTTTTGGTTAAAGATTAAAGATGAGGGGCATTAGAGTCTTTTCCTCTTAATCTATTTAAAAAATTGAGATCAAGGGAAGCATGTCATCAGTTTCAAAACATGGGGGGTATCTCTAATATTCAGCAAAACATAAGGGTATATCTAAATCACCCCTAATTTTACTTTTGTACTTATTTATTTATTATTTTTTTGAAGATTAAGGGGGGGTTAGGCAAACCCCCAACCAGAAGAAACAAGATTACATTCTGTTATAGGCATGCCCATTCGCATCCTTACTTACAATATTTTGTAGCTCTCTAGGTAAGTTCATAGGATCCAAAATAATCACCCCTGGCATGTTAAGAAAAGAAGCTAGGAAGTCAGCCGCTTGATTACTCTCCCTATAACAGAAGGAGAACTCTATCCTTTAAAAGTGTGTTGCTTTTGTCTTGATCGCTTGGACGATTCTTTCTTCTCTCCAAGGAGCGTTAACTCTCCCATCAATGCAATCTATGGCAACTTTGGAATCAACTCTAACCTTCAAGGATCTAACATTAAGGGAAGCAACCATGTTCATTCCTTTTAGGATAGCCTGAAGTTCGTGAAAAATGAATAATCTTCCTTGAGTGTTTTCTGCAAGAGCACCGATCGTCAGACCTCTATTGTCTCTAATACTGGCACTTTCCCCTCCAACATTTCCTTTTAAAGAGCCATCTAAGTTTAACACGTGGAAGTCCTCCGAAGGCTTGACCCATTTACAACTGAGAGGCGTTCGCATCTCAAACCTAGGCTGCAGGTTCCATGAACTCATAAAAGCTCTTGATGATGCATTGTCTTCTATTAACACTTCAACACTTTGAATCCTTAGTTGTACATCCCGAACTATGATAGCTTCAAGAAGGTTTGGAAGGATGTAGTTGTTCTTGAATAATCATCTACACCTCTCGAGCCAGATATGGTGGATAAAAGCATTGAAGGCTAGCTTCTTGACTATGGAGATGAGATTCTTTCCTTTAGCATTTTTGCACATCCATTCAATTTCAATACTCTAGTCCCTATTTGTATGGTTCATGTTAGACCTCTTAAGAAGTTTTTGCCAGATCTCATAGGCATAGTTGCACCCTAGGAAGAGATGTGCTTCATCTTCGGCCTCCATTCTGCAAAAGCAGCATATTGAATGTTGAATGATGCCTCTCATCAGTAACTTATTTTGAGTCTTGAGGCCTTTGCATAACCCCAGCCACGTAGTTGTGTTGTGCCTCTTTATGTTATTTGGGAATCATACTAGATGATGCCAACTAACTTGGGTGTTGGGTTGACACATAGCCTCGTAAGTTGATTTCAAAGTGAATAAACCTTTTGGCACAGGCATCCAAACTACCTTGTCCTTAAACGTGACATCAAGGTCCAATGATCTGATCTGGTCCCATATTCCCCCCAGGTTGGTGGCAAAATGCACTGGAAGATTCCAAGTGTTATGCCTGATTATATCACTTACTTTAGCCTCTCTATGAATTATTGACTCCAAGTTAGCAACCTATTGGAAGTTGTTCGACAAAACTCCTTCGGGTGTCCATGGGTCATGCCATATAAATGAGTCTCTCCCACTCCAATTATGTAGGTCACAAGATGTTGGATGGTTCCCCTAGCTTGGAGGATCTTCTTCCACATCCAAAAGGCATATTTGGGAACTGGGATTATCCAGAAATGGCCTCCCTTAATTTTATTGTTTTGGATCCAATCAACCCAAATGCTATTTTTATTGGACACTAAGTCTCAGACTTGTCTTGCAATGCCCGTTCTGTTCTGGATTTTCAAGTCTCTTATCCCTAAACCTCCTTCCTTCTTGTCTCTAGTAATTTTTCCCCAATTGATGCAATGCATCTTTTTCCCCATATCTGGGCCTGCCCAAAAGAATTTTGCACAAATGCTTTGGATCCCCTTTAAAACTTTTATAGGAAGCATAAGAACATTAGCCCAAAAATTGTGCATGCTGCTAAGGACTGATTTTATCAGCTCCATCCTCCCAGCTATAGATAAAAATCTTGCCTTCCATGATTAGATTCTATTGGTAATCTTGGTTATAAGGGTCTGACAATCTACAAATTTCAGTCGAGTAGAAATAAGAGGAATTCCCAAGTATCTTACAGGTAGGACACCTTCAGTTAAGTGCAAGGTTCTGATAATGTCTCTTTTTTCTCTGTCCTTAATGCCTGAACAGTAAACGTAACTCTTTTCGACGTTCATTTGGAGCCCTGTGACATTTTCAAACCAATCCAATGCCTCTTTAATAGCTTCGGCTGAAGTTTGGTTTCCTTTGAAGAAGATCATGAGATCATCCACGAATATCAAGTGGTTGATTTGGGGGGTTCTTGTAGTTAGACATCAGCTCCAGTCTGCCCTCCCTGGTGAGCTCCATGAGCTTAGTAGATAACAATTCCATTACTAGCACAAATAGGTAGGAAGAGATGGGGTCTCCTTGGCGGATACCTCTTTTGCCAGCAAAATAACCCTTTAGGCTTCCATTAATGGAGATGGAGTACATTGGGGAGGAAATGCAGCCCCAAACCCAAGTAATGAAAGTATCCGAAAACTTCATCTTTTCCATGCAGTAAACAATGGCTTTTTAGGAGATAGAGTCATACGCCTTTTTGATGTCTATCTTGGATGTACATTTTGGGGTATCTCTTCCTCTATGGAAGTTTCTAACCAGTTCATGGGACAACATGATGTTGTCTCTGATGGATCTACCTCTAATGAAGGTTGATTGGAAGGGGCTGATCAGATGGTTTAAGATGTTCTTTATTTTGTTGGCTAAGATCTTCGATATACACTTGTAGATGACATTGTAGCAAGCTATGGGTTTGAATTCATCTATGGTAGTTGGTCTATCTATTTTGGGGATGAAGGTGATGGCAGTGGCGTTAATCTCTTTAACCAACTTACATTTCTAAAAGTAGAACTTGACATTAACTACTATATCATCCTTTATAATAATCCAAGTTTTTTGGAAGAAGGTTGTAGTTAAGCCATCTGGCCCAGGAGCTTTGTCTCCATCCATAGAGAAAAGAGCCAACCTGATATCCTCCTCCTCAACTGGGAGACTAAGCTCATTGGCTTCAACTTCTTCTAATTCCTTGAGGTAAACTTCTTGCTCCATGATGTCAGTCCTCGAGCATCTACCATACAGATTTTTATAAAGCCCAAGGATTTCCTTTTCGAGGTCTTCTTCCCTGTCTAGCTATGCTCCATTGTTATTTTGAAAGGAAGTAATCATATTCATTGCTTTTCTAGCAATCAAGGATTTGTGGAAAAACGGGGTGGTGAAGTCTCCTAGCTTCAACCAATTTATTTTGGATTGTTGTCTCCTGGCTGCTTCTTATTTTTTAGCAATCTCGTAGCATTCATGAGCAATTTTCTTTTCCTTGGCAACAAGGTTCCTATTGAGAAGTTGCTCTTAGATGACTCGTTGAATGTCTTCCAGCTTCTGATAAGTTTGTTCGACCTTTCTCTTATCCTCTCCAAAGTGTTGAGCACTCCAAGCCTTCAAGGTGGTTTTGAGTCTTTTAAACTTCAAGACAACCTTGTACATAGTGTAGACATGAAATGTTCGCCATGAGCCTCAATGCTACTTTGTTTGGAGTCACCACCATTCTTTTTTGGAAAATGGGTGTGAATGGGTACCCGAATCAATTTTTTTGAAAATCATTTTTTCCATGGCATTGTAGTGACTCTCATTTGTTGGAAAGGGCAAGGTCTACCTAATATCTAGGTAAGGAGGTCCGGTTAGAAGATGGGGAAGGTGTTAGGCACCCCATCCTCTCCACCAAAGGTGGTTACCTTGTTTGGCCATTTTATTTTGTAAAATCTTAAGAAAATAAATATTAAAATGCATGGGAATGCATGATAAGGGTGGTGTGTGCATTGGAGTGAAATGTTCCCTTAACAAAGGGTTTTGATTTTCAACATGACATTAAGGGCATTCTATGGAAAAGAATAACCCATGTAGTCACATTAAATTTATGAATATGAATGTAGGTTTGAGTTTTTAGAAAGACTCCATGATGGAGTTCCCTTGAGGCCACAACTTTGATGCATGTATGCATGGCTAGAAACTTAGTGTTTCACCTCATCAAGAGGGTGACACATTTCTTCATCATTGCCATGCATAGGTGAGTGTGTGCATTGTGTACAATATGATGCATGATTTTAAGGTAAAAATGGCTTCAACCCCCATCCTTTCGATCGAACCTTAGTCCAATCTACCGGGGATGGGAGAGGGCATGCATTACATCCTAAGGGATTTCTAAAAAGAAAATAAAGTAGAGGGTTAGAAGAAGAAGATGCAAGCTAAAAAATAAATAAACTACATCTTAACCCCACCTTGTCCCTTGGTGGTCTTGAACCTTGAGAGTTGAGTGAGATGGTTGAGGGTTGAGTGAGTTGAAATTAGAAGATGAGAGAATGAGTATGGATTTTGGTAGAGTTTTAGGTTGAGAGATGGGGGCTTGAGAGCATTAGTTGTTCATAGAAAATGATGGTATTTATAGAGTTTTTGGAGAACTTTTGAGGATAAAGTGGTCCAACCTTAAAAATAAAGAAAATGGACATGAGGTTTAGGTTGTTTATTTTTGGATTTTCCATTTGTATGAGGGTAAATATGACATTTGTGAAGAAACCTTAAAAGCATTATTTGATCTTTGGTTTTTTGGTAAATAGAGATAAGAGAATAGAAATATTTTTGGGAGGATGAATAGGGGAGTGACATGTGTAAAGGTGGAGTGGTAGGTGAAAAGTAGACCTTGGTTCATTTGTAAATAACTTATAAAGTAAGGGTAGAAGGATATTTTTTTAAATGGACTAATAGGAGAACAAAGTAATTTTTGGGAGGGTGAGTAGGAGAATGACATGTGTAAAGGTGAAGTGGTAGGTGAAAAGTAAACATTGGTTCATTTGTAAATAACTCATAAAGCAATGGTGGAAGTATATTTTTGAAATAGACCAATGAGAGAGCTCCATGTATGTACTTGAAGATTCCCACCTTTTAAGGGTATGATTGGAAGTTTTCTCACTTTATGGATTATTACTAAAGACCAAAGTATCTTTTTAGTTTGACTAACCTTTTTAGGAAGGGCATTCTTGAATTTTCACAAGGGGGAGTTGACTCTCCAATTAGATGATGCATTGGGTATTGAGGATTTATGGGAGATCAACATGTGTCACATTTTGAGGTGTGAGAGAATGAACTTAGATGGGATTGGTGTTGGGCTTAGAATGGACTTGGTTTTGGGTTTAGGATATGGACTTGGGTTTGGGCTTAGAATATGGATTTGGGTTAGGTTGGAGAATGGATATAGGTTCGGATCGGATCATGGAAGTAAGTAGAATTGACTTGGATTAGGGACAAGGTATGAGTATACAAAAATAATATGAGGTGATGCATGTATGCATGACTAATGTTACCAAGTGGCAATGCGGGCCCGTTGAGAGGCTTGAGTTCTAAATCGAAATCAATTCGAGGAAATTCAGATTTTTCTAACGGGTTCATGCAAATTGGGGTGTCTACACATAAGATTTCCTCTCACTGGTTCATTCCAACTGGTTTTCACTAGGTCGAGGAATCTCTTGTCAGCTGCTCAAAAATTGTAGAATCTAAAAAGCCTCAGTCTGTTATTGTCTTCCTCCCCCATGGTAACAGACATGAGACTGTGGTCAGAGATCCCTTGAGGATGGAATTCAGCTTCGGAGCAGTTAAAGTCTTTAGCCAATAGATGTTGGTTAGCACTCTGTCAAGCTTGGACATGATTCTTCTGTCATCCTGTTGATTGCACCAAGTGAGTTGGCATCCTCTAGCCTTTAGGTCCATAAGGCTTGACTTCTGTAAGCTTTCCACTAAGTCTTTGACATCAACATTAGTTACTCTTCTACTTCTCACCTTCTTTCCAGCTTTAGTTATGGCATTGAAGTCTCCCATTACTAACCAAGGAATGTTGGTGTTGGCAACAATACATTCTAGCTCCCTCCAAGCTATTTTCCTTTCTTGTCTATCGTTAAGCCCATAGACAATGGTCAACAAGAAATTGGGTCCTCTATTGACATTCCCTTGCATGGTTATCAATTGGTCAGATTTAGCCACAAGGTCCATATTGACTCGATTTTTGTTCCATCCCACCCAAATCCTACCCCTCAAAGCACAAGTGTAGTTCTCATCCATTTCTCAATTAGGCCACACATGCTTGGCTATCTCATACTTGTTAACTTCTCTAACTCTCGTCTCAATGATGCCCATGATGTCAATGCGGTTCTTTTTGACGAATCTTCTGACCTCTTGTTGCTTGGGAGGGTCATTCAACCCCCTTATGTTCCAGGTTGCGCACTTCATTGGGTATCATTTGTGTCCCCCTCTTCCTCCCCTTCTTGCTCCTTTTGAACCTCTAAATGCATATCATGCTCCTGCATAGCTCTCATTGCTAGCTTGATCTGTTGGAGAGTTTAAAGGTTTTTGGTATGCTTCATTGCAATTTCATCCACTCTTAAGTTGTTGAAATCCTTGTCTCCTTATTTATGAATTTCGACACTTTTATTATCCTATTCATCTTGGAGTGCTTGGAATCTATTCATGTAAGGGGTGCGGTTGTTTACTGGGGGGTTGTTTTTGTTGGGTGTTGTCATCTTTCCTTCCGAGAAGTACTTTTCGTTTTAAACCTTTGTCCCTTGGTGCTACTGTCTTCTTACTAGATTCGCCTACTTCCTTGGTAATTCTCTCATCATTGATTGGCTCATCCCATTCCAATCTTTGCTGGTGTGGTCTAGAGTCCCTATCATATGGTTGTTCTTTTTCAATTATTTTTCCTGTCTATTTTGGGTTTCTAGGACCTCTGTGTCGGGTAATGTTGGTGGGTTTATATGTAACCAAGGTCTAATCTGTTCTTTCTCTCTAGTTTCCTTCTTTCTTCCTTGTGTTGTTGTGTTTTTGGCTTTGTTCCCAATTACCCTTCGTAGTCTTGTTATTTTGTGGGAGGCAGTTCCCATCCAGGTGCCCAAAAGTACAGCAAACTGAACATCTTGGGAGCATCCAGTCATACTCGATTGTCACCTCTACAACAACTCCCTCTTCTACTTCAACGAAGAGCTTGTTAGGGGGGTCCCTTGAAGCATCTATTTCCACGCATACTCTAGCGTAAGACATTCTCCGAAGTTTTCCGTGGCACTTTCCATGAACAGAGGTCTGCCTATTGAGCTCATTATGTATCCCAAAGCTTCTAGATGCCAAAATTGATTGGATAAGTCGTGGAGTTTGATCCAGATGGGAATGGCTACTGTTTCCATCTTTTCTAGTTTGATTTTTGCCTTCTATTCCTTAAGAACCATTAGTTTTCCGGATACATGCCATAGGCCTTCTAGTAAAGCTTTCCTTCTATCTTCTTCGTCCCCGAACTTGAAGAAGTATAGTTTGTTGCCTTTGGAGAAGATTTCTAAGTTCCCTTTAAGGCTCCATAGTCTTTCCACTGCCTTCTTCACCAGTGCATAGCTAAATTGATGTCCTTGGAAGTGGTCCATTAGGCTTCCTTCCCATTCTTCCTCCCCTTTCTTGATCATTTCCTTCGGGCAACTAATGTAGTTCTTGTTTCCTTCTAGCACTTGTGGGTGAAAAGCCAACTTGCCATGCCCCCTTGCAGAAGCTTTGGTATATGCCCCCAACAAAGCTGCCCAAGAGTGGGTGTTAGTAGGCAAGTCAATAACTCTTTCCTTTACCTTCCCAATACCTATGTATTGCTCTATTTGGGCCTTATGGGTACCCCTTTCCATGGTCTTAACAGTGGCCATTAAGTTGACACTTTCCTTAGCATTCTCTGTAATTATATATATTTATAAGGGTATTCTAGTAATTTTTTATGCATTCTGGGTGCACTATCAACCTTAAGGGTATTCTGGTCATTTTACCATAATACATCAACTTCCAAAAGCTGTATAAAACAATAATTACCAGATTCTTGTAAACAACACAGCATTTTTCCAAAGCTCTATCAAACAAGTTTTTTAGTGTTTCAGCTTCTAACAGCAATTTCTTACAGTAGAATCTAACAACAGATTTTGGCAGCTATATCAAACGGGACCTTATCAAATCCTTCATTAAATAATTATCTAGAAAACAAGTTTATAATAAATCGAGAGAAATGAGTTTAAAGCTTGTTAAAAGAATTAGTTTAATGAAAACTTAACCTAATTGATAAGAGATCCCAAGATCTAGGTTCAATAGGACAACTAAGTTATGGGTAATTCAAAGAAACACCAAATAGAGAAAAATCTCTACATCTCAATTTTATGATGTAAAAGTGCTACCTACAATTATGTAAGATTAATATTAGTTATTTTAATGATGCATTTATCTTATTTATTTAAGTGAAATATAGTAAAATACTCTTAATAAGAGTCACATATATAAGTAAAGAAGTGTGATCGTTTCTATGAGAATTATATCTTAAAGGTTAAATTCTCTAAAACATTTATGAATCCAAGAATTATTCAGGGTTGTAAGGAATACAATCGTAAGAATCCGTTGTATTGAAAAGAATTTGTATGAAATCTATTGTCTTAATGTACAAGATCGGCTAGTCAGTTTAAGACATCATGTTCACTGAATAGCCAAGTAAATCTGATTAGTCTTCACCAGGGGCGGATTTATAGTGGGGGCAGTGGGGGCAATTGCCCCCACAAGAATTTCTAAAATTAACAGGGAGGTACTAATAATTTTAAAAAAAATTTAAACATTCTACTACTTTGCCCCCACAGAAGTTTTGAAAAAAAATTTATTTATAATTTGCCCCCATAGTCCACAGAAAATCAGAAATTAAAGATTAAAAAAAAAAATTTAAACATCTTCTCTAACTCTCTAACCTCTCTAATGTCCGTCTCCTCTCCAAGGTTGGAAGACAACTCAAAACCCCCGTCTCACGATCTACGAGTCCATCACTAAAGTCTCTTC
This sequence comes from Akebia trifoliata, assembly GCF_017979445.1. Taxonomy (NCBI): domain Eukaryota; kingdom Viridiplantae; phylum Streptophyta; class Magnoliopsida; order Ranunculales; family Lardizabalaceae; genus Akebia; species Akebia trifoliata. The sequence goes on along the minus strand of NC_141377.1, from coordinate 8,075,146 downwards.
TCTTCAACTCAAAAGAGTCTCATAGTTTAGAAACTCTAGCTCCCTCTCCATCTCCACCAGCCGACAAGGTGAGAAGAACACCGAATTCGAACCTTGAACTGAAGAGTTCTTTGGTATGTTCTCTCTCTCTCTCTCTCTCCATAGTGGAGATTTTGATTTTGTTAGAGGTTTTTATGAGTGTGAAAGGGGTTTTCAAACCCTAGATGAAAATTGAAGAACAATGATTTTTCAAAACATGATTAAACATGATTACATGATGGGGGTGGTTCAAGGGACATATGCAAAAATAATGATTTTTCAAAATATGGGTTAGAGGTTTTGGATTGAGCTGATTTTTTGTGAGGATGGTCACTATGATGAGAAGATAATCCTAACTAAAAATCAGCTCAATCTGAAATGAAAAAAAAAAAAAAAAAAATATATATATATCTATATATATATATATATATATATATATATATATATATATATATAATGGGAAATGTTCAGCAACAAACATTTTGGCAAAACATTTTTCAAAACATGGGTTAGAGATTTTGGAATGGGCTGATTTTTGGTGAGGATGATCTCTACGGTGAGGAGATCATCATCACCAAAATTCAGCCCATTTCAAAACTTCTAACCCCATCAAAAATGATTTACAAAAAATGGACGGTCCACGATTTTTCAACTTGTAAACATGGGTAAGAAGTTTTGGAATGGGCTGATTTTTGGTGAGGATGATCTCCTCGCCGTAGAGATCATCCTCACCAAAAATCAGCCCATTCCAAAACATCTAACCCATGTTTTGAAAAATGTTTTGCCAAAATGTTTGTTGCTGAACGGGACCCATATATAATATATACTACAATGAATCTAAATGCTGATGTTAGTTTTATTTACATATAGAAGTGTCCTATGAACCATTTGAGCAACTTCATTCACAATTTATTGCACTCTTTTAATAAGATATACCATGTAGAGTGTTTTTTTTTTTTTTTTTCCTCTCATTGTATAACTGAATTAGCATCTCAAAGTTTTCAAAAGCACATAACTTCCATAAATTGACTTATAATAAAAATGGATCCTTCAGATAGCACTTGTCAAGATCTCTACATTGATAACTATATTACAATTAAATTTATATTTATTATAATTAAAATTCTTATATTCATTTATTATTTCTTCCCTATGGACTATGGTGAAATACAAATTATTCATAATTTGGTATTTTATCCTTTCTTATCAACAATCGTTTAGCATTTTTTTTCCTTACGTTAAGTGATTATTCATTCTTAAAAACATATTAAGTAATGCCATTTCGTGAGAAGATGTTAGAAAGTCTAATTTCAACTTTATGAAATAGAAAGTCTAATTTCAACTTTGGTCCTCTTGTGTCAATTATTTCTGTGGATCCTAGTAAGTTGAATGTTTTATTACACTGTTCTCCTCACCTATGTCATGTAAAGTGAGTACTGTTGTATTGGTGTTTAATAACATTTCTTATTATCCACATAGGGTGAAGAAGTTAACATGGTGATCAAGTTGGCAGCACTATTTAAATATGATTTTGGTGACTGTTTTATCCAACCTAGAATGTAATTGGTTCCATAATAGATATTTCCCTGTTTTTAAATAATAAAATTAGTAAGTATGATGTGGAGTTAGAAATATTTTAGTGATATGCCTTTTCGGTCCCTGTGGGTAGATGCATTTTGGTATAGTTCATAACAAATATGTTGAAATTTAATACAACATGTATATATTTAAAAAGTATGTATCTAAATATGGACACTTTTGAGAGCCATATGTTCAAAATATCTAAGTTGGTTCCTCAGTGAGGTGGTAAAGTCTGTGCTTGATAGTACCAATTTATTGTGGTACACATGTTTTGTTGCTTACTTGCTTATCTTTTGAACTTCCATGGTTTGTTTTGAGGGTTGTTTGTATAATTGTATTGTGTTCATTTTTAATGTATATACATCGAATTGCTCTTTTCTAAGAAATTTAGAATTTCTATTTCTGATACTAATGGTGAAGAATATATATACATTACTTGTTATATTTTTTACTCATCCAAGTATAATTTTACAGGAATTTTTCAATTTATCACTCAATCTAAGCCTTGATCAGTCAACGATCAATACTCTTCCAATTTTGTTATTCAAGCATCGAAATTAACTTCAAAGGTATTCACTTTAAACTTATGTCGTTATTTCTTTTTATAAATGTATAAAGGGCGGAGCCCAATTGTTAATTTAGTAATGAAAATTTTATATTTCTTTTATGAATATATGGGGGGCAGAGCCCTATTATTTGCTTTATCAATGAAATATTGTATATACAGGGGGGCGGAGCCCTATTGTTAATTTATTGATGATATATTGTTATTTTTTTTTATAAATATACAGGGGGGCGGAGTCCCATTGTTAATTTTTTAATGAAATGTTATTCCTTTCATGAATATATAGGAGTAGAGTCCCCTTTGTTGATTATTGATTTTGTTTATAAAATTATAATGTTATTAACTTTAATTTTTATTGTTCATTGAAATTGTTGATTACACAATTGAGATTAGATTAGTTCTTGTTACCTTTCTTTTATATGTAAAATTATTTTTCAATGTTAGATTACATAACTTTCTAGGATAGAATAATATGTATCTTTAATATATAGAAATATGTTAAAAATCTTGATATCTAACTAAATAAATTAAATTTGTGAATCAGATATGAATAAATTTCTTATAAGAAAGACTAATTTGGAACAACCATTCATTACTCGATAAAGGAATGATCCTAGTGATGATGATATGCGATGATATTCAAAGCATAGTCGTGTTGAAATCAACTTGGAAGATCTTCTTTCGGATCCTAGGTTACGAATCAAAATTTTGGATTATAATTCTAATGATCGAGACGAAATTCGAAGAGCGTACTCACAAAAAGGTCCATGTCATCCTCGTGAACATAATTTCCCACAAAGAAAGTTTGGGAAGGTATTACGTCGTTTTAATTCAACTTTGTTTGATAATTTTGGAAATTAGAAAAACCTTGGTGCTCCTCTTCCTACCATTTGTCCACTAGTTTTAATGTTACTCTCCCTCTTCTTCACCTTTTAATTTCTCTATTTTTAATTGGATAATTCATAAATATAAATACCAAGGTGTCAAATTTTTTTTTTTGACGAATCGAAACCATCAAATTAATGAAGGATGGGAGAAATTTGATGGCTCTAAGCCATCAAATTGGGGAAGATAAAAAAGTTTAACGGCCATGGGTTGTAGAAATTTGATTTCTAAAATTGGTGGGCTTTATATTGTAAAGTTTAAGGTATCGATTGCAAGAATCAAACTTTTTTTTTTCTTATATATTTTTATCTCATTATTTTGAAAAAAATATAATTTGGTATATTTTTATTTTATAAAAAAATCAAATTTGAGAAACCTTATTAACTAAACAAGATTATGATTTTCAATTATAAATTCAGTTTTCAAAAATAGTTTAACCAAACGGAATTTTGGATTTTGAAAAATAGTTTATACAATCTAATTTTAAGAATTCATAATCAAAATCGAGAATTAGGTTTTACAATCCGAGCCATTACCCTCGTAATCACATAGTGAAAATAATATATCTTGGAAATCATATAACCAGCCATTCCACACTCATTCTTATAATGTGATTCAAATTTTACATAATTAGCTATCCACCACTCACCACTCTTCTTTACATAACTCTCCCATAACCCTTCACATATACACACTTGTTTCTGGCAAAGAAGTCCCATTAAGACCGATAAGAACCTGATAGGTGTTAGTGGTGTGGAAATTAAGTTTAAGTGTTTATCTATTCAGGGCTGTAACACAAGGGCTTAAAATGGGTCGGGTCCAAGTTGGAACTGAGTATATTCATATCTAAATCTGAATTTTTTATCCAGATCCAACTTGGATTCAATTAGTTAAAATCATATCCGAACCATTTTACTTTCACTAAATCAGATCTGATCCAATTGGATTATTTGATTCGGATTGGTCAAGTTGTTTAATTTCGAACTATTCAACATTTTTTGTTATATTTCTTTCTTTAGAGCTATATTATTCTATTTTATCATTTTAAGTCTTTTATTTTATAAGAATTCATTTTATATTAAACACAGTAGAAGAAATATATCTTGAAAAACATAAAATATCATTTTCAAAGTAATATATTATTCGGATTTAGGCTGATAAAAGGATCGATCCTTACCAATCTAGATCTGACTCAGTTAAAGGGACATTAACTTAGATTTGACCTATATAGATTATTATTATTATTTTTTATATTTATAAATGTCATATATCACTACTTAAACTTTATCTTGTCCTTGTTTATAGGTCTTAACAAGAGAATATTTGAATATCATGGGGTCATTGGACACGATTGAATATGCTACAATATATTTTCGAGGGAATTTATCAATCATTTTTAAATTAATAGAATAGGAAATTAACTTTACAATAATGGATTTTTCGTGCGAGTAAGACTATAGTGATAGAATAATGATTTTCTGACACCCCCTCTGATATACGCCCCCTACATCCCATCACATAACCATAGATCATTTGCCTCAAGATACGTAGAACCATACATCTTTTTCTTATGTATCCCAAGGCAAATGATCTACGGTTTTGTGATGGGAGCGTATGTTATCGGGGGGCATCAGATTATCACAACTCATAGTGATATTCTACATACTAGAGTAACATGTCTCACCTCAAACATATTCTCAATGATATTCATGATTTCAAACCTCGGTTTGACGTCTCATCTCGTTCATGGATGAGACCGAGTTGTCTCGGACATACCAAGATGACTTTATCCAATCTTTAAAATCAGGATGTAGATGTACTGCAATTTTGACGAGATCCAATCTTTACATTTTATTCAAGTATCATGTTTTTAAATACTAAAAACATTGATTATTTTAATTAAAATATATAAAATCCCAATTGACTCGTTCAACTCATCTCGCAAGATTCCACATAGTTGAGATCCCATATCTATCCGTCTCGTTCATGAACGATACCAAAATGACTCGAGCGAGTCATCCTAGTTTGGGACAAGACTTGAAACCACGATGATCTTAACCCAACCAATACACCTAAACTAAAATTAAGCATTTATTTATGGGTTGGGTTCCGTTAACTCCTAAGAATGACTTATGAAAAAAACACATGATCCCAACCCTTTAAACACAATATCCAATCGTTGAGATTTATGAGTATCTTCATAACATAAATCTTGGAGATACTTATCTCGAGAATAAATCTCATCATTGGATTTTGCATTTAAAAGGTTGGGATCATGTGTTTTTTTCAGTAATCATTCTTAAGAGTTAAGCGATATTGACCCTTTATTTATTTGGTATTCTAATAGGTACATTTTTGTGTGAATCCGAACAAAATTGCAGTACATCCACACATCATGATTTTAAATATTGGATTACACTTGACTCATCTGAGATTTGTACGGCCCATCTCATATTTTGAAAAAATCGGCTAAAATTAATAGAATCGGACGAGTCAACTCAGTATCCGAATACTGGGTTTTAAAACCATAGTCCACACCTAATTACTTCAATCACCAAGACAGCCATTGGTGGGCCCTACCTTCAAATCAAGAATCCAATGATTAAAAAACACCCGTTTCAAGTAGATTGGAGAAGTACTGGATAATTTGGATTCATGATTCAATCTCTCTCGAAATCCAATTTTTTTCTCAAATCAAACCAAAATGTCTCTTACTTCCATCTCTACTATAACAGCTTCAGATCTTCCTACACCATCACCAATCACTCTACCAGCATTAGTTCCACCCTTCAAGCTATCAAGGCATGTAGCAATGCCACCCAAGCACGCCACCTGTTTGATAAATTGCCTCAAAGAAGCTCCCCTGTCTATAACGCCATGATAAGAAGCTACATTTACTACAACCAACCTGAACAAGCACTCCAACTATTTATTGAAATGCTCACTTCAGGACTTCGTCGGCCTGACAACTACACCTACCCTTTTGTTCTCAAAGCTTGTAGTGACATGTCGATGCTCAACACGGGCACCACAATTCATTGTCGAGCGCTGGTGAGTGGTTTTGAATCGGACACATATGTGCAAAACTCTTTATTAGCGATGTACATGAACTGTGGTGAAAAGGAGACGGCTTCACGGGTATTCGATAGAATGCTAGATAGAACTGTGGTGTCTTGGAACACTATGATAAGTGGGTGTGTTAGAAATGGGTGTGTAGAGGAAGCTTTCATGATTTTCAATCAAATGGTATTCGATCGTGTGGAATTTGATCATTCTACGATAGTTTCAATATTGCCAGCTTGTGCCCATTTGAAGGACTTGCGACGTGGGAAGTGGGTTCATGAATTGGTGGATGACAGAGGATTGGCGACACGTAGAGAAGTGAGGAACTCATTAGTGGATATGTATGCAAAGTGTGGTTGCTTAACCGAGGCGCGATTGATCTTCGATGAGATGGTTGAGAGAGATGTGGTTTCGTGGACAGCTATGATGGGGGGGTATGTTTTGAATGGTGATGCAAGAAACGCATTAGCTCTTTGTTATCCAATGCAATTGGAGGGTGTAAGGCCTAATTCAGTGACTATGGCCGCTCTCCTCTTGGCGTGTTCGAGTTCATCTTCCCTAAAACAAGGCAAATCCATACATGGTTGGGTTATAAGAAGTAGACTTGAATCGGATGTTGTTGTGGAGACTGCCTTGATCGACATGTATGCGAAGTGCAACTCTATGAGACTTGGTTTCTGGGTTTTCACCAAAACTTCGAAAAAGAGATTGGTCCCATGGAACGCGATTATTTCGGGGTACGTACATAATGGACAAGCAAGAGAAGCTATAAAGCTTTTCAAGCAAATGCGGGCTGAAACAGTGGACCCAAATAGTGCAACCTTGATCAGCCTCCTTCCTGCTTATGCTAATCTAGCAGATTTACAACAAGCAAAGAACATACATTGTTACCTAATCAGATCGGGATTTAATCAGATAATCGAAATTGCGACGAGTTTGATTGATATTTATTCAAAATGCGGAAGCATAGACTCTTCACGTGAGTTATTCAACATGATATCCGAAAATGACAAGGACATAGTCACGTGGAGTGTGATCATAGCTGCATATGGAACGCATGGACATGGTGGGGATGCCATTTCACTTTTTGATCGGATGGTGAAGTCTGGGGTTAAACCAAATGAAGTCACTTTTATGTCTGTGTTGCATGCTTGTAGCCATGCAGGGTTCATGGACGAGGGACTGCGGTTGTTTAAAAGCATGTTTGAAGATCATCAAATGATACCTCGTACCGATCACTACACTTGCATCATTGATCTTCTTGGCCGTGCTGGTCAACTCAAGAAAGCCTACGAGTTAATCCAAATGATGCCTTTTGAGCCTAATCATGCTGTCTGGGGTGCGTTACTTGGTGCTTGTGTGATACATGTGGATGTTGAACTAGGAGAAGTGGCTGCGAAACGATTGTTTGAACTAGAGCCGGATAATACGGGAAATTATGTGTTGATGTCGAAGATTTATGCTGCAGTTGGAAGGTGGGAAGATGCAGAGAATGTGAGAAGCGTGATGACTGAATTGGGATTAAGAAAATCACCGGCTTGTAGCTCGGTTGAGGTTAGGAATACGATAAAAGTTTAAACACATCAAATCTCTTTTCTTTTGGTACATAAAATCCCCAATGAACAGGACTGGGCACCTGTGAAGTGTGAACTAGTACATTGTAACGCCCCCACCCTTGACCAGGTAACAATATTGTCTGCTTTGGGTTTCTCCTCATAGCTTTAAAATGCGACGATACAAGGTCAGAGAGTTGGATTACCTATAATCCAGAATCTCAAACGTTCCCTAGTTGATGTGGGACTAACTTCACCCCTCTCCCTGCTATTCCGCCTCGCAACCACAAGTCCAGCTAGTAGCCCATTGGTGAGGGTGTGACATACATCATGATAAAGTAAGGCTAGTTTTTTTGGACTTACATCATGAAACCTGTTTGTCTCAGAACAATTTGCGAGTGAAGTCTCTGACATTAAAAATGAAGTGCATGATGATTATAGCTCGAAAGTGATTGTTGGGTTTCTTCTAGAACCATAATTTTATGATTAATGTCTTGAATCTGGTTGGTGATTGATCACCAGGGATGTACTCTACACTACAAAAGTAACATAGACATATATGTAATATAACTCATTTTAGAGTCATGGGAGCAAAATCAAGAGGCTTTTTTTTTATTATTATTATTTATTTATTATTATTATTGATTTCATGATTTGATCTTGGATTTCCCGCTTACACACAACAAGGCATTGATCGAGCAGTGTTAACAACCCAATTTCCTCCTTAAGTAAATTCTTATAATTCGTCACAGATAGCATGCAAGCTATTCAAACAATTCAAATTTGATCCAATTCTTACCATTTGACCAAGAATCCAGTTCGAATATGATTTTTTTTTGTTTGATTAGGATGTTTGAATGGTGTCGAGTTAGGAATGTTCTGACTTGAATGTATGGTCTTCCTCAGTAACTGAAACTGAAGTTAAAATTGGGCGGAATGTTACAACTGAATGCAGTTGGTAAAGCTTTTCAACTTAATGCACCATGGTAACTCGGTGCGGATGGCAATTGAATCTAGTTAGCTAAAATCAACATAGATTTGAGATGCTAACTTGTCTCATTTTTTGAAAGGTAATTGGAAGTTAAGGCAAAGTTATCAATGGCCCAACTTTATATCCATGATCCTTTTGTCTATGATACATGGATGAGTTTTTTCTAGACTGATTTTCATGATAGAGTTTATTTCCCAAAGTGTTCTCTATTTGATATTCCAATTATATGCAAAAGTCCATTGTTAGAAGCATAAAATGTCGGGGAAAATACCTCCTATTGCCATTTTTTGGGCTGTTTGGAAATAGAGGAATAAGTTGGTCTTCGAAAAGTAGGAAAGCACTCCTCATCTTGGTTTTAAAACTTGGTTTCGAGTCTCGTCTCGTTCATGCCAGATACCAAGTCGTCTCGGATGAGTTTTTCGACAGGTTTGAGACGTCTCGTTCAAAAATTAAAAAAATGAATGTGGAGCTTTAAATCTCATCCGAAAAATTAACTTGTTCATCTCGTTCATGCCTGATACCAAGATGACTCGAGTGATATGTCTTGGTCTCAAACTAGTTTTGAAACCATACTCCTCTTATGTTGGTATTAGAAATTGAGGCTCTCTTATACATGTGATGTGGTGTCTTCCAATTGAGCTATAGGGATTTATGATTTGATGAGTGATGACTTGTTTATATATATATATATAAAAGTGAAGACTTTGTTTTTAGATGAGAGAACATTATAATTTTTTCCTCTTAGCAATTGCTTTTGGTTACAAGGAGAGTGTGAGACCCTCTCTCATGTTTACTCCATAGTATTTTGGGAAAGAATAATGCTGAAGTGACCTCAAGGTTGGACCTCACATGGCACATCTTGACATAAAGTGTATGGGGGCCATAAATTCTTTTCCCCAAGATACAAACGGTTCCTATCCACTTTCACGCCAAGATGTGCTATATGAGGTCCAATTTTGAGGTCACTCCAGCACGACTCTTTGGGAAATGATCTTAGAGGTTGTATTTTTTTAAAGATGAACCAAAAGGTTTTCATCAGAAAATTTGGACTATTTGAAGTCTTTTTTTTAATATTGTCCTTACAAAGATCTTTTGAAACATTATTTAAAAAAAAACCTACAAATTAAATTATTTAAAATATGGATGACTCGATCAAATGGACAACAAAAATCACTCATTAATTTCATTAAAAAAATTATTGAACTATTAAATATATGAAAGGGAGAAGATAAAGGAAGAAATTTGGAACTTTACAAAGACGAAAATCCAATGGACATGTTCCAGATTATTTCAATTTTATCCAAGAATAGACATGACCAATACTTTTTTTTGACTAAAAGTTATAAATCATTATACCAAAGCCCATATGTAAGTCCACAATCCCACATTCCACATCTCGATACTAGAACCCAATCTTGGGTCTGGCATGCATGCATGTGGCAAGGTTCAGTAGTCCTGACTGTACCTCCTCTTTGCAAAATAGAGGCAAGAGAAACTTATATCTACCACCTTTATTTTGTTGAGTCCGACTAGTCTTACTAAGTAAGGATTTCACCCTTACTAAGGGTCCTTGGGCTCACTTGTGGCATCTAAAAACATGATTCATTGCTTCAGGGTTGTTGATGACAGAATTTTATAAACTTTGAAAAAAAAATATTAAAAAAAAAAGTTATTTTTCACCATTTAATTTTAATTTAAAGTTTAAGAGTTAAGTAGAAGTTTGATACCCTCCAAGTGGCATACTAAAAATACTCTCTTGACATGGGATGTGTCAAAACAAAGATTTTCTTCCTTGATATACACAACTGCACAGATTTATGAGGATATACTGTTGTGTATCCCGAGGCATAAAGTCAATGATTCTAGCACATGCCACATCAAGAAAGTATTTTGAGTATGCCACGTGGGGGAGTAAGATTGTCATGACTCTTTTCAAAACCTTGGATTAAGCTCAAAAGAATTTTTTTTTTTTTTTTAATATGAGTTTCTTATAAAAATTAGAGGCTTGTGGTGTTGGATTGCTGATGTGGTAATCCATTTGAGCAAATCGACCCTTACTAAGGCTTAAAATCTTACTATATTAATAAGGAAAGTTGTTTCACTATTTCCTTTGCCCTTTTATGAGAAAATAACACACTAAAAACATAAGCAATAGAGTTGATTCAGGCTTCGATTATTTTCTTATCTTTTTTAATCACTAAAGTTATTTATCAAACAACCAAATTCATGAATCTACCATGCTTCTCAATTATGATAGAAGAAGTAGGACATACAACCCATTCAAAAGTGTGTCTCAACACAACAAAATGAAAATATCTGGGGGGGCAGTTCGACGGATGTCTCAAAAACCAAATGAGAAACTGATGTTTTTCAGATGTTGGATGGACGGAAATCAACGGCGCACAGGCTTTCTCACGTCAGTTCAGTTGTTAAAAATGGAGTCATCGAAAATTTCAAATAGATCCCTCGAATTTTACAATTTTTCAACTAACTCTCCTTCTCTCTGTTCTTCCCGACAGAGCGACTGAGACTTCAATTCTCTCTTTTCGTCTCTATCGAAATACTTCGACTTCAAAACCGAATTAATGCTTAGGTCACAGGTCCTACACCATTGCTTTCAGCTATCTCATTCTGTAAATTTCTGTTACAGTTGAAAAATCTTTGAAATTTAAACCACAAGAGGAACCTCTTTTGTTTCATGTATTTGAATCCATCAACTGTGAATATGTCGCATGTATATATTAAAAGTATGAGAATGGTTATTGCTACTTGAATACAATTACATTCATGTAATTTTCACACTATGCCAAACTATACACAATGGAACAGTTCATCCATGAGTCCCGATCAGAAAATGGCATCAACTGCATCCTCTATTTTGTGGATTGGTTGCAACATTTTCCACAATACAATTGTTTAGATGGTTAGACTCATCGGTTGATGTGATCTTTTCGTCTCCATCGAAATATAACATGCCAAATGACTAAACTTGTTAGGAACTAAGAACCTGCTGTGTACCAATTATGATATGGCACTTGTGGATGCTTATTTATTGTGTGGAGATGAACTCAATCATGAAGTTCGAATGGCGTACAGATAGACAGTTAAGATGGATTGTTAGATGCTCTAAACTATGATTCCCCATGCCAAAAATTGACCCAATGAGTAACATTTTTCTAACCACCAAAAGAGTTTGGTGTCTTTGTTTTTTGAATCACCCAAAACTTGTTCTTTTGTGTAACTGTCTCTATTATTTTTTTTAAACAAATTAACAGCTTCAAGGTTCCTTTCTAAAGGATGGCAATACCTATTCATTCTAGGCATTCTTCCCAAATGGAGTCCTCACAGGTATGAGACAAAGGGTTTTCTGCCCGGACGAATGGGTGGGTTGGGTTTTTTGCCGAGGCGAGAGAGAGAGAGCGAGATCAGTCGACGTTTTCTATCGGGACAAATGGGGGTTTGATTTTCTGTCGAGACTCGATCGAGAGAGAGAGAGAGAAAGCGAGCGAGCGAGAGAGAAAGAGAAAGCGAGCGAGCGAGAGAGAGAGAGAGAGAGAGAGCGAGCGAGCAGTCGAGGTTTTCGATGGCTCTCAGTCGTTCTGTCGAGACGAAAAGAGAGCGAGAGTTCAGTCGTTCGGTCGAGAAGAAAAGAGAGAACGAGAGTTAGTTGAAAATTTGTAAAATTCGAGGGATCTGTTTGAAATTTTCAATAATTCCATTTCTTACAACTGAACTGACGTGAGAAAGCCTGTGCGCCGTTGATTTCCATCCATCCAACGTCCAAGAAACATCAGTTTCTCATCTGGTTTTTGAGACGTCCGTCGAACCGCCCCTGTAAATCATGTTATAACATTATTAAAAGAGGTAGCTAGATTGCAAGAATGGAACTCGTGATCAATAAATTTGTATATGATTACACCTCGTATGGGCCATGACATGGTCTAAAAGTGAAAACCCCTTCTCCAATACAAATTTGGAGTAGCTACTTGATGATGGGGGCCTCACATGAAAACATCAAGTGTGGCTTAGATTATTGTTTATGCATTTGCACATGAGGCTTGTTGCGTCGAATTCATGTTTTACCTCAATAATATATGCTAAGTTCCACATTTTTTAGGTTTAGAAAACCAGTTAGGATTTTGAGATTTAGGTTTTGATCTCCATTGGGACTAAATATATCTACTCTACCCAAGGTAACTTCAAAAGTTGAGTAAGACTAGTCTGCCTAGCATAATTAGGCTAGAACACCTTACTAAAAGCTTCTTAACGTGCCATGTGGAGGAAAATCGGCTCTAGCCGATTACCCAATGTGGGACAATCGGTTATGGTTGATTTTCCCTCCACACAAAATACTAAGAAGTCTTAGCTTTGGTTTAGCCTAACTAACATAGTTAGGCTAGAGTTTTCTTAGAAGTTTTGCCAACCGCTGTTAAAATATAATTAACCCCTTCGAAAAATTGGGGTTTCAAAATTTTAAGTTAAGGCTTTCTTGATTATTAGGAGGAATCGTTCCCTCATCCAGGGGCAGAACCATGATTTTCTTTTAGTGGGGGCAAACTTATAGTTAATTGGAGGGAGAGGGGGCAAAAATTGGAGGGAGATGAGGGAGTGGGGGCAATAGGGTCAAACGGGGCATGTTAGTAGTTCAAAATGCATGAATATCTCAAATTTAAGCATAAATTCAAAGGTATCTAAAATGCTCAAAAAATTTGAGTGGCGGCAATTGCCTATCTTCGCCCCTGCACTCATCAAATTTGTAGAAGTAGAAACCAACCTCGTGGCCCATCCCATGGACAAAGTGGCATTGGGTTGGCCTACCATTTCATTGCTCTATGAAAGACATCTGTTGGGTTAATATTCGTCGAAAACCATTGATGCTTAGGTTTCTTGATCAATTTGTCTTGTCATTTTCACAAAGTTTTTAGTAATATATGATTGGATTTAGTTATTGGGTTTTGTAATTGGCTTAGTTATGAGGACAAGTATAAAATTGTATTGATCTTCTCTTGGATGTTGATTGTAGGAACATTTACTGTGTTGCATGTGTGGGCAATAAGTAGGATTTCTTCTTATGGACCAGACATAATTAAAGTGCTTCCTAACATGGCACTACAGTAGCCTCTTGATATCTGGCGCAAATGATGTGACCATTGAGAGAAAAAGTCCCTCACCTTCCCGCATGTCCTCTGCCCACAAATTTTATATTTTTAGATTTCAAATCTTAAGAAGGGTCTTTGGCCCACACAAATTACAATTTTGGGATCTAACATCACATACTTCTAAGTTTTATCAAAATAATCATGTTTAAAAAAAAAAAATTTGAACTTGATCAAAGATTTTGAAAATGAATAGTTAAGAAACACTCAAATTTAAAATTAAAATTTAACGGTAAAAGATTATTATTATTAATTTTTTGTTTTTTAAATTCATAGAATTTCTTCCTCTACAATCCCATAGAATTGGATCATGTTTTTGAATGTCACAAGATGATCAAATTAGGAAATTTTCTTTCTTTCACTTAGGGTAAGGGAGAGAAATTCTCTCTTTTAAATTTCAAATTTGCTCACAGTGTCGTGAGAAAAAAATCACTCTATATATATATATATAGGGTCGGGTTCCTGCAACACACATTGCGACACACATATAGACAACGTGTTTGTCTTATATGGGCAAAAATGTTTGGAATGAGCTGATTTTTTGTGAGGATGATCTCTGTGATGAGGGGATCATCTTGACAAAAAATCATCCCATTCCAAAACTTGTAATCCCATCAAAATTGATTTACAAAAATTGGACGGTCTATAATTTTTCAATAAAAATTGGACGGTCTAGAAGTTTTGGAATGAGCTGATTTTTGGCAAGGATGATCTCCTCACCACAGAGATCATCCTCACAAAAAATCAGCCCATTCCAAACATTTTTGCCCATATAAGACAAAACACGTTGTCTATATGTGTGTTGAAATGGTTGTCGTTTGAACTTGATCCATATATATATATATATATATATAATATATTTGTAGGACTTGGTGTACCCGAGTTGGCTTGGATCTAGCTCTAGCCTCTAATAAGCATACTATGAAATTTTGATATATTTTCATGGAATTTTTTCATCATAATAAGGCCCAATATATGGAATTTAAGGTAGTTTTAGAATACATTTTGATGAAATCCCTGTTCATTTTGCAAAATATTTCAATAATTAGTAAATTTCAAAATAAATAATAAAATCTTATGTATAAAGTGCAAAAGTTTAGTGGAAATATTTTAATGACCAGAATATTAAGAGTTGTTTTTTTTTTTTTGATATAAAAAAATAATTTTTAAAAAGTAAAAAGTAATTTTTTTTTTTTTTTTAAAAAAGTAAGGATAAAGATATTTTTACTTTTTAAAAGTAGTTTTCTAAAATGAATCTAGACATACTTTATAATTTTGTAAATTTCAAAAGTTAAAAAGTCGTTGAGTGAGAGCTCTTCCACACCGGACTCTCGAATCACTATAGCCGACTTCCATCTTTGTTAGACCAGTTGATCTCACAATCAGGTTGGCTTATACCATTACACTCATGAGCATAATCTTAGCTTGACCCTAACTTCACACACCTCCGCTACTCTTTAAGAGGCTTAGTAAAAGTTAAAAAAGTTAAAAGTTACTTTTGTGTGTAGTCAAACGGGCTTTAAAATAATTTATAAAAGTGAAAAAACTTGTGTGGAAGGGACTTGTAAAGTATGTATGGTAACTTAATAATAAGTAATAAATAGGAGACCAACATATCACATAAGTATATATGATTCTACTTGATGGAAAGAAAAAGGTTGAACAACCTTAGAATAAAATGAGACACAAAGCTCATTCAAGGACAACACCCATGTTGTTGTTGTTGTTGTTTTTTTTTTTTTTTTTACTTTATTTAAAAAAATCAACAAAATCATCGTGATTGATGCATCGTCATTTGAAATTGATGTTTGACAAAGTCATGCTTAGATTGATCAGACAATTTGAAATCATGAACAAATATTTTTCTTCATCATCAATGTACATTGATGGTTGACTTTTAGGCTCTTACCCACCCAATTTAATTTCATTGATTGGGGGTGTTACAATTCAAAACATAAAGTTTGGTATGGCAATATCAAATCTCTGATAGGAACCCCACTTTCTCTAGCATCCCGGTGTGGGGTTTTATTGTTACTCAGGTATTTGTTTTTATGTTGTGTTATTTTTTTATTTTAGTATATGGTTTTGAATTTTTTTTTTTTTTTAAAGTTATATGGTCAATTATACTAATTATATTATAAAAAATAGTAAGTGGCATGTGCAAATCAAATATATCACAAATGCATGATTTAAAATTTTCTATAATTATTTCAAATTTTTAAAAAGGTAATTTAATTTTATAACATATTTTTTTAATTACCATATTGTAAAGTCTTTTTTTTTTAATAGCTAAAATATTAGGAACTGTGATAATATGACGCTCTCCTCTGACAAACGCCACCTTACCCCCTCCCCCCTCCCCTCACAAAATCGTAGATCATTTAACTTGGGATACACAAAAAAAAGATTTGTGATTGTATGTATCCTGATGCACATGATCTACGATTCTGTGATGGGGGGGCATTTGTTAAAAGTGGGTGTCATATTATCACGACTCAAGTATTAATTACAGTGATTTTAAAGATAACACAATAAAAAAATATTTTTGTAATTTTAGAAACTGAGTGCCTACAAGGGTGGCTTGGTTGTAATTTTATAATGCAAGTTTTTTTGCAATTTAAAATATTCTAAAGACATTTTGAAAACAATAATATATAAATGGGTGGCAATTTCAACACGACATGAAGTTAATGGTTTGGGTCTAGCCTAATTGGGGTTGGGTCATAATAGTGTCAACCCGTCTAACATAATTATTAAATGGGTCGGGTCTGGGTTTTGGATGTCAATTTGCTTAATTTGTTTTGACACGTTTAATTATTCTGTTATTATTAATGTGTAATTTTAAATATATCGACAATTATTTAAATTACTTATTTTTTTCTACAATTTCTTAGAACTTTTTCGTAATACAATTTTTTTTTTTCAAATTCTAAAAAATATAAAAGTTTTTTAAGACATTTTTGAAGTAATAAATGGTTAAGCTTTAGTTTGAGAAAAAAAAAACTTTTCTTACTAAGTTATTTATTTATATATATAATTTTTTATTCTATTTTTTTTCCATTGAAATATAGAGGTATGTAGTGTTTGATTCCTAATATGGGCAAAATGTACGTCAAGAAGATTTAAGATCTTACTTAGTAAGGCAAGTATATCTCATGTGATAACAAAACACACTTTGCGTAACCAATAATAACAATAATAATAGTAATAATATTGAAAAACACTAAAGTTTTCTAACCACATCACCTTATGGCATCCAAAAATAATGATCTGATGCCACAGGTTGTCAATGACAAAATTCTATGAATTTTGAAGAAAAAAAAATCAAAAGAAAGTTCTTTTTCACCATTGAACTTAGTTTACGGTTGTGTGAAATTATTTTTAGTAATGATTTTTTTATTATTATTTATATGTGGGTTGGGTCATGTATACCTATTTATATGCCTATAAGAACTAAGGGCAAGGTTCTTAAAAGCTTTGATGTAAAATTGCCTACACCTGAAGATCAAAACCATTAGATTGGACAGAGGACAAGAGTATATCAGGTTTGAGTTTAAGTTTTTGATACAATTATCAAATGGGTTGGATTTGGGTTTGGTAAATTTTTATAATACCTTTGCCTCAACACAACACAACCCCGACCCACTGACATTCTTATATAAAATTATTAATAAATATATTTATATTTAAATAATTATAATTTTTCAAAAAATAAGTTAATAAATCCTCAATCATAAAATCATATTTATTTAAATAATAAATATTTAAATTACTATAAATAATTATTTTTCATCAATATTCAAAATCCAAAATATCACACAAGTCATTTTGAATCTCGAATAAGTTAATGTGATGAACAATTCTTAGGATGGCTTGATCGAGTCTTCTCGATATCAGACAATTTTAAAATCCTTATATAAAATTATCAACTATTATTGCCTAAATACCTTCCATAAAGAAACTATTACTGCCAAAATCCTATTTATATTTTTCAGAAATTATCTGAAATTAAATTTTAATAAAAAAAAATTCAGCAAAAAAAAAAAAAAAAACAATATAGTGGGAGGTGAATGTCATTACTTTTCTCAGTAGGGACAGATAGGTAAATTCAAATCCATCTTCTTGTTCTTCTGTTCTTGCTCCAGCTAATTGTAAACATTTCCTGTCTTCTCCACCAGTCCACACTCAGAAACCCTAGGAAAACCACAACGTTCTTTGAAGAAAAACCATAAGTCTCTGCGGAAATTATGCCAGAATTCCTAGAATTTCTAGGGTTTCACGAGGATTTCATGAATTTTCCCTTTGAGAGAGGTTTAGTTCGGTATCCGTGTCATGGTTCTTCGTAAAGTATATAAATTATTTAGGTTGAATTCTTTGATTTTGGTACTATTTTTCAGATACATTGGTGTTTTTTGGGATGATTATTGTGCATTAGTCTTCATTTTCAATTTTTAGTAATGGTTCCGAAAATTTAGCAACTTTAGAATTGATGGATTGAATGGTTCAAAATTTTCTGATCATGAACTTTTTGGGTTTTAAAGTTTTCTTATTGTGAGATTCTGATTGTGATGGAAAGCAACTGCAAAGCTGAAGATGATCTGGACGCGGGATGGTTAGAAGTGAAAAAGGTTTTTTCTTGTTCTCTCTTTTCTCAACATTTTTGTAAATTTTATTGTTATGGTTGTATTACAGTGTAGATTCTACAAAATTTTACCTAAATTCGTTAAATTGGCCTCATTCTATCACCCAATGAGATGGGAATTAGATCAGAAAAGAGAAACAAATGAGTAGAACTGTTTTGATTTTGCCTTTTTTACAGACAAAAGGTTAGAAATTTATCTTAAAAAACCTCTTTTGTTTTGTTGCCTTGAAAATGGCTATCTGGCAAATCTGAGTCCACCCTACAAATTTCCAGCTTAGTAAGTGTATAATCTTTACCTTTTAGTTGGTGAATTATTGCTATATAAGTGCGAATATCATGAAATTTGTGAAAGTGTATTGTGAGTTGAATGCGGTTTGCAATTTTAAAATTACTGTAAGTAGAAATGTTCGTTCGGTAGAATCAAAATTTACTGAAGGATTGACTAGTGTGCATATAAAAAACTCAATTGGGTCTGATACTAGAAAACTATTTATAAACTGATTTTTTTTGGACCTACGTTACCTGATTCGTGGGTTCGCTTGGTTTGAATTCGGGATCATGGTTTGCCACTGTAAAATGAACTTGGTTTGTAGGGGTACGTAGAGATAATTCTTTTCTTGGTTTGTTAGTTTCAGTTCTCTTGGGCTTATATACAATTCAAGAATGCAAGTAATAAGTACAACTATAATATTAAAAAATTCTTAGAGTCAAACAAAAAAATATACATATAATGACTGGGGAATAAGCATTGGCTAACTCTGTGCCAGCAGCTGCGGATGAACAAGGAAGCTATAAGTAATGCAACTATGAATCTCATGGAGAGTTTGATCCTGGCTCAGGATGAATGCTGGCAGCGTGCTTAACACATGCAAGTCGGACGGGAAGTGGTGTTTATCCAAATTTTTTATATATAGGTGAAGAAGTAGACGTAGTACAAGATTTGCTTCTCTTTTATACATTTACATGAAGAAGTAAGATGAAGTGGCATCTTTGAATTTCTCAAAAAAATATGTTTTATCATCACTGTTTGGTTGCCGAACCCAATGAAAAAATTTAGCTAACCGGAATGGTTGGGTTCACAGATTGGTTAGTATTTGGTTTGCTGTATTCCACAGACCCGGTACGAGTTGTACCACGAATTGGTTTACTTCATACCGGTTTGTGGCTTGGTCTAGTAGGAATTAATCTGGTAGCATAGGTTTGGACTGAGGGCCTATAGAAGGCAGGAAAGAAAGGTGGAAGAAGATTTTTTCATGCCTGTGTCCTTTCAAGAATTTTTGTCATCCATTCCTTAACTTGAGTTCGATGAGGAGTACACAATATCATAGATTTTCAACATTCTGTATTGCTGAGATTTTTCAACTTTAACTACCAAGGTGGGAAGCTGGCCTCCTTGTCAATAAAATTATACTTATAAAAAAAAAAGTTGGGAAGCTGGCCTCCTTTCAAGAATTTTTGGCATTCATTCCTTAACTTGAGTTTGATGAGGTGTACACAATATCATAGATTTTCAACATTCTGTATTGCTGAGATTTTTCAACTTTTAGCTGCAAAGGTGGGAAGCTGGGCTTTCTGCTACATCTCTAAAATTACAACTAGAGTTTAGGCTCTACGTTCATATTTATTCGCCTTCAAGTAACAAGTAACCCACAAAGTTTTTAGTCTTTGGTGCCATTCTCTTTTCAATGAAGTCTCTCATTGGTGTTCATCTCTAGGGAACTAAAGATTGTTATTTAGGGTCCTAACAGGCAAGCTCCCTAGGATCATTGTTCAAAATTTTGTACCGTTTCAGAATGTTTCGGCAGCACATTACGGTTTCAGCCTAAACCAGAACAGAACATTCACCCCAAAACATTGAATGTTTTGAATGAAACTGTCTCAATTTTTCTCCTGACCAAAACATTTCCTTGAAACGAGATTTTAAATCTTGCCTAGGATAAAGTTTACTTTAGTTTTCTTTCTTTACCAATTTTATGTTATGCCTAGCAAAAGAAAAAAAAAACTTATTTTCTGTGATTAACTTTTACTGGGAAGGATTTATTTTTAAGTGGAGATTTTTAGTGCAACAAATAATTGGAGACCAACCATATGTTAGGCTTAGAATATTTTTCTTCTTCTCAGAATTCATCCATTTAGTGTGTAACCGTATTAACTGCCGATATCCTGTTTTACTTCTTATGTTTTCTTTCATCTTCTCCAGAAGCATAGAGGTAGCTCAAAGTTCTCCATACAAGGTTTGGTTGGGGGATTTTCCAACAAAGGCCGATCTAATTTTCTGCGTAATCGGTCCTCAGTTAATGACAGAAGTGGAAAGTCCAATGCCAAGCAGAGATCCCAGCACTCTAAAGTCAGACAAGATTTTTCCACACATGTCATGATGGGTGGAGAAAATTCTAATTCTCTGTCGAAAGAAGCAGATAAGGCTGCTGGTCAAGAATTTGCTACACATGTCCTGGTGGATGGTGAAAAATCTAATTGTGTGTTGAAACAAGCAGAGAAGGCCATACATTGCCTTGATAAATGTGTTGTTAATCTAGATACCGAACTTCCCAAGTCGCCTCCAGCTAGATCCACAAATTTCAAGGAATCGAATGACGTAACCGAAAAGGTCAAAATAGTTACTCAAAATGAAAAATTGGACATCGTGCCCAAGATCAAGTGGGGTGATCTGGAGGATGATGCCTTGGTGATATGCCGTGAAAATTTGGATAAAGCTGAAATAAAATTTGGTAACCTGGGTGATGATAATTTGGTGTACAAAAAGTTGGGAAATTCTAACGACTTAGTATCATGTGATCCTTCGTGTGCTGATCCCCAAGAAGACAAAGCAGTGGTAACACCTGCAGATGCTGACCTTGTTGGAACGGTTTCATCGACTATGAGGAATGAATCTTTTGAGGAGAATTGTAGAGAGTTCAATGAGATATCAATTGTAGATGAAAAGATGGTGACTCCAAATGATTGCAATCATGAGGAAATCCACCATAAACATGTCGAGCCGATGAATGTTGATGTAAAAGATGTTTTGGATTTTAATTATCCAGAAACTGAAAATGGCCTCTCTACAGCTCTTGATAATAAATCTGAGGATGGTGCTGTTTACATTTCTGAAGTACCAGTCGAAAATGAGGTTACGAGCATAGTTGTGGATGGGCAACATTCAGTTTTGCCTCCAGTCCTGACAAGTGATCCCGAAGCTTCGGGTGATGCTTCAGTAGGAGTTGTTGTTGAAGAGCAGAAGGGGTCACAAGAAGATACAGTAAACATGGCTTTTTCAAAAGTCCAGTTTATGAATGCCTTTGAAGAAGGTGAATCTAGTGAAAGCAAAGAAAGGTTTCGACAACGTCTTTGGTGCTTTTTGTTTGAGAATCTTAACAGAGCAATTGATGAGCTTTATCTTCTCTGTGAATTGGAATGCGACTTGGACCAGATGAAAGAGGCTGTTCTTGTTCTTGAAGAAGCTGGATTTGATTTTAAAGAACTCAAATCTAGAGTTGAAGGATTTGAGAATGCGAAAAGGTCCTCTGCTCAACCATCAGTAGATGGGCTGCTTGGGAATGTGAAGATTGACCACCGCAGGCCACATGCTCTTTCTTGGGAGGTTAGTGTGCTCAGCCCATCCCTTTACTAGCATAAGTTAAATAGATTCGCAATATTAACGTGGATACATGACTTGCATATTAATAAACACAGACAGACTTGCGTGCATGCATGCAAAATTCAAGGATGGAGAATGTGAGATGAATGCATAAAAGATGAAAGTTAAAATTGGACATGAATAACTCTTATCATTCTAAAGGTGAAATTTGTCAAGTTTATGAGTGTTGATACGACAACCTATGTTCAAAATTGGCCTTCACCTATTAATTCCTAACCATTAACTCACATATAAAAAATAAGTCTGTTCATTTGTAATTATGACATTCTATATTGAATAATATAATTACAGATTTCATTCCTGGGCATTATTAAGCATGGAAATTCGTAAGGTTTTGATTTTTTTTTCTTCACGTTCCATTGGGAAATCTCAAAATTTAAATACTTCTGGTGGTGTGGCCCACATGGAGATCATGTTAGACAGTCTAATCGCATAGTAAGTTTTCCATATTGTTGAGTTCCTCTTCACAAAAATTTAGTCCATTCCGATCTTCTTAACCTCATGAAAAGTTTGGCTTGATTTTGAAAAATCTAGAGCATCCAATTCAACCGGTGTCCATGTAGCCCCACCACTGAGTAGAAATAGAGTTTCTTGCTCTCTACACATTTATCGGTTGGTAGAAAAGTTCATATATCACATTCAAACATCAAACCTTTTAGGAAAAAAATATTAGAGATAGAATTATGATGGATTATTAGCAACAAGGGAAATTTTCTAATGGTTATTCTTAGTGAGTTTGTTATATACTAATACACTTGTGGTTCTTCTGTGTCCTAGTGGGACAATTCTCATTGGTTTATTGAAAATTAAGAAAATATTTTCAAGACGAAATAAATTTTATGGCATACTCCATGGTCAAAATCACTAGGATAATTAGAACTAATATTTGTTGCATAATCTTGTTTTTAGCTGCTGAGAAAGGTACCGACATGATACCGGCACTAGCTACAACTGCAGTGCTTAGGAATCTTCCTCAATTTTGCAAGTGTTTCCTTATAATAATGCTTTGGCTAAGGGTAGGGTGGGGTAAATTTTTGGTTTGCCATCATTTCCTCAAGATCCACCCCACACTCATATTTCTTGATCGTATGGCATATCAACACACGCTCAGAAATTTAGGAAATATGAATTGATTTATGAGTAAGGGAGCGAATAGTGCATAAAGAGAATTAGGAGACACTGTTTATTGGCAAGTTTTGTCAACCTAAATCAGTGACAATGCCCTGGGCTCTTGAAAGAGCCAATCCACAGGAGTTATTCTCTGGATATTGTAAGTGTTTCTTCTTTAGACCTTTGTTGCACCTACCTGACCTTTGTTGGACCTATTGGGTTTCTTTCTTATGTTTGTTTCATATTCATGTCTCTCATGCTTTTTCATTTTTCCTTCTCCCTTATCCATGTATAAGGATGCCTTTGCTGTACCCCTTGCTTAGTAACCTGATGTATGGAGCCCTTGATCAAGCACAATTGAAAAAAGAAGATTCTATAGAAAAATCCAGAATTCTCTCTATTACAATCACACACTTAAAGAACACAAATATGAATTTACAACAATATTAAAATGGCTCAAAACACACAAAATTAGAAGTACTTACGACATATAAGTATTCTAAACACTCGTAAGTTATTCTAAACACAATTCTTAATCAAGGATGAACTAGAGAGTCTATACTCAATTTTACAAAAGGCTTAAAAAGCCATTCAAATTTATACTCCAAAAACTGTTAGAAACGTCCACCTCCTAGCCATATGTGTAGTCTCCAAAAGTGTCATTTCTTCAACTAATAAACCCATTAATTCCCTCTCATTTTTCTACAACCTTTTTTTCTTCCTGTTAGTATATTTGTTTTCTCCCAAAATTTCAACTCAAAAAGGTTCAAGAGAACCTTTTGGCTCCCAATGATTCATTTGTTCCCCATAATATATGTGGGGCGTATTGCTACTTTATCATTTGAATCAAACTCTTTTGAGGATAAAACAAGGACGCCCTTCATTTGAATCTAGTTCGGGTTCAATACGACCCAAATTTGTCTTGAGTGGATCTACCACTTTGATGATGGGGTTGCATATTCTTGCCTCATCATTCATCCCTGTTTGAGGAGAAACTCGACCTCGAGTTTGCTTTGCTCATTATGCTTCAAAAACTTGGTTCATTATTCATTGCAAATCTTTACAGTAGTTACATACCTGTAAAACAATCTCATTTGGAGTTGGTATTCGATCCATAAAATACCTGTATAATGCATGAAACTAATCAAGCCAACAGTCACAAGCTCCAATTGCAATTTTATAGTTATTTGGATTTTCACTTGTTTATCCAAATTTAATTTTTATCACATTTATTTTCTTTGGGTTAGTTTTAAATTAATTAGATTATTACACTATAGTTTTGATTTCTTATGGTTTTTATTTAATTATTATTTTAGGAGTCCAATTTGAGTACGAGTACTAGTTACGTCACTTTTCTTTAGGCCTTATTTTTAGGGGTCAAAACTTGATGTATTAAGTTTTCTTTTCATGCCATTTGAAATGATATTCAGTTAACCACGGTTGTTAAAATTGCTAAGGGGGGCCTAGGTGATGGACCCCCTTAGAACCTTGGTGGGGCTTAAGAGACGGAAAAAATTAATATTTTAATTTTTATATGAAGTAAAATTTATGCAAAAAGTGTGTAAAAATAATACAAATACATGTCATTGCCTAGATAATACCAACTACCAATCAAGCTAGTAAGTCAACACAGCTAACATGTAAGCAAGATGAAAACAATGTAACCACCAATTTTCAGGCAATTTAATGCTCACTTTCAAATCTTTACTATTATAATGAGAGAGGGATGAATAGGTGTTTATTGACACCAAAATTTGTAAGACCAAAAGTTCTCTCACATTTACATTTAACTTACTATTATTATTAAGGTCATTTTCATCAAAATAAGTAAAATTACAATCCCACGACCCTCTTACCACATTATTTTTTTAGTTTTCTAAAATTATGGAAACTTTTTTTTATTATGTTATCTTCAAAATAGCCTTAGTTAATATTTTAAATTCCAAAAGACCCCTATAATAAAGAGGGGATGTCCCAAGTGTTAGGGTTGGTTCTCACAATGGAAATAGTGATTTTTGTGGGAATGAGATTATGTAGAATATTTAAATATTGTTATAATCTTTTTTTTGGTAATTAAGTTTTTTATTGATGTAGGCAGTTGGGGATTAGGAAAAAAAATCAATATAAAAGAGACTTGAAATTGATATTGAATTTCGGAGTTGAGTAGTTCTTTTGAAGAAAGACTATTTTTAGTAATGGACCTAGTCCTCCATGATTTGGCTAAGTGGATCCCTGTTGGGTCGAGTTAATCTCCAAATTGTTACTTGAATGCAATATTCCTAATCATTTCTTTCCCCAATCTATCTCTCATATCTTTTGTAAATTTTTTTTTCAATTTTTATTTTGTAGTAGATTTTCAGATCTACATTATATGGAATTGGTGTTGTTTATCAATGGAAAACAATATTTTCTATTGGTCTTGGTTCAATCTTGCTTTGTCAGTTGTTCGAGTACAATACGACCCTTCCGACCAAAGACGAAGAGCATTTAATGCGGAGCACAAATGAAGTCAATAGTTAAGAGTTTCAACGTAAAATTTGTAATTAGTTAGCTTTTCACTTAATTAGGTTTAGATTTATCGTCGAGATTATTTTAGATTAGTTGTTGTTTTTTGTTTTTTTGTTTTGTTTTGCTTTGAGTTGTTTAAGGACTTTATTATTATTTTTTTTTTGGGTTTATTTTAATTGAAGATTAGAGAGAAAAGAGTTATTGTATTATTATCTGCCCTAATTAGGCTTTAACTAAGAATTACAAGACTAAACAATGGAAAAGACTAAAAAGGACAACTAACTAAAAAACACTCTAATAATCAGAATTAACACTCTAATAATCAGAATTATTCAACACTCCCCCTCAAGTTGGTGCGTGGATATCAACAATGCCCAACTTGGATAAGACACCTTCAAAGGCAGTTTTACTAACACCTTTAGTAAGAATTTCGGCGAGTTGTTGAGATGTTGGAACAAATGGAGTACAAATCTGCTCAGAAACAATCTTCTCTCTAATAAAATGTCGATCAACTTCAATATGTTTCGTTCTGTCATGCTGAACCGGATTTGCTGCTATGTTAATGGCTGATTTATTATCACAATATAACAAAAAAGGGACTGTTATGGAAAGACACAAGTCAACTAGTAAGGTCTTGAGCCACAACAACTCACACACTCCAAGTGCCATAGCTCTGTATTCTGACTCAGCACTGGACCGAGAAACCACATCTTGCTTCTTACTACGCCAAGTTACCAAGTTGCCATCAATTTTAGTACAGTACCCCGAAGTGGATTGTCTATCAGTCACTGACCCAGCATAATCTGCATCTGTCCACGCCTCAATGCGAAGATGACCATGATTACTAAACAAAATACCTCGACCAGGACATCCCTTTAGATATCTAAGAATGCGATAGACAACAGTAAGATGAGATGTTCGAGGTGAGTGCATAAACTGGCTTACAACACTAACAACATAGGCAATGTCGGGGCGAGTCATAGACAAGTAGATCAATTTACCCACAAGGCGTTGATACTGACCAATATCTGACAAACACTCCCCCTCAGAATCAGCCAACCTGTGATTCTGCTCAATAGGAGTATCAGCTGGACGAGAACCAAGTTGACCAGAGTCACTGAGTAAATCGAGGATATACTTACGTTGAGAAATAAAGATATCAGAATGGGATCGCGCAACCTCAATACCTAGAAAATAGCGAAGATGCCCCAAGTCTTTAATCTCAAATTGACGTCCTAAGTAAGTTTTGACCTCGGTAATGCCATCATTATCATCTCCAGTAAGAACAATGTCATCAACATAAACAATTAAAGCAACGGTTTTGCCGTGGGAATGACGCAAGAAGATGGTGTGATCAGCAGAACTCTGATGGAATCCAAACTACTGCATGGCCTTAGTAAAGCGCTCAGACCATGCACGAGGAGACTGTTTTAGGCCATAAAGAGAACGACGAAGGCGACATACATGTGCAGGAGAAGCAGATGTAAGAAACCCAGGAGGTTGGATTATATAGACTTCTTCCTGAAGATCACCATTGAGAAAAACATTCTTCACATCCAATTGAAAGAGAGGCCATCTTTTAATAGCGGCAACAGAAAGGAGAACGCAAATAGTGGTCATTTTGGCAACCGGAGCAAACATCTCCTGATAATCAATCCCATAAGTCTGAGTATAACCCTTGGCCACCAGACGGGCCTTATAACGAGCAATAGAACCATCCGGATTATGCTTAAGTGTGAAGACCCAGCGACAACCCACAGCTTTCCTTCCAGGCGGAAGAGGTACAATTTTCCAAGTTTGAGTCTTTTCTAGAGCAGTTAATTCATCAATCATAGCTGCTCGCCACTCAGGATGGGTAATAGCATCTGCAACAGTAGTAGGAAGAGAAACAGCGGAAACAGAGGCAAGAAAACTCCGATAGGAGGGTGAGAGGACAGAATCAGATATATAATTAGAAATAGGATAAGTACAAGTGCGCTTACCTTTACGAGTGGCAATAGGACGATCATCACAAGGTACAGATGGAGGCGGAGCTGGAGGCGATGAGGCGAGCTGACCTGGCATAGGAGTGATGGTAGTATTGCGTGGACGTCGAAAGTAAACCTGCAGTGGAGGAGGTGATAGACTGACAGAGGGTGAAGAAGGAGGAACGGGCATGGGAAGAGGAAATAAGGAAGGTAAGGGATCATCAGAGGAATCTAAGGGAAACCACTCAGATTGAATGCCAACGGACCTATTGTAGTACGGAGTATGTTCAAAAAATGAAACATCCCGAGAAATGAAGCGCCGGCGAGAAGGAGGATGGTAACAACGGTATCCTTTCTGGGTAGAGGAATAACCCAAAAAAATACATTTCATGGCCTTAGGGTCAAGTTTAGTACGAGTTTGGTCAAGAAGTTAAACAAAACAGACACACCCAAACACGCGGGGAGGAAGTGAAAATAATGGACGATCTGAAAGGAGCAGAGAGAGGGGCGTGGCAAACTGAAGAGCTCGGGAGGGGGACCGATTAATAATGTAAACAGCAGTAAGGACTGCATCGGCCCAATAGGATTGTGTCACATTCATGCCAATAGAGAGGGCACGGGCTAACTCCAGAATATGACAATTTTTTCTTTCGGATCGACCATTTTGTTGAGGAGTCTTGACATTGGACATTTGGTGCTCAATGCCAGACTCTAAACAAAGTTTCACAACCTCACTATAGGTGTACTCCGTACCATGATCAGAACGGAATGTTTTGACAGCACAACCAAACTGGGTATGAACCATAGCAAGAAATTGCTTGAAGATCCCATAAATTTCACTCTTGTGTTTCATAAGATAAACCCAAGTGGTACGACTGTGATCATCGATAAACAAGACAAAATAACGAAAATCAAGAGTGGATGTGACAGGGGAAGGACCCCACACATCAGAATGAATTAGGTCAAACATAGCAGGTGCAGTAGTATTCATGCTAATAGGATAAGAAGAACGCACATGTTTAGCTAATTGACAGGTTTCACAAGAAAAATCAAGTAAAGTATTATTATTAAATAAATCAGGGAATATGTGTTTCAAATAGCCAAAGGAAATATGGCCTAAGCGTAAATGCCAACGCATTACAAGAGCTTTATCAGACTGACTACTACTACTAAACTGAGAGACAGAATAAGTGCTAGGCGAACTGGGTACGTTCAAGATATACAAGCCATTCACTTCACGTCCAGTGCCAATCGTCCTCTTCGACTCCAGATCCTAAAAGATACAATGAGAAGGATAAAATATTACACTACAATTCAAATTTTTGGTAAGACTACTAACGGAGATCAGGTTAGTAGTAAGTTGAGGAACATGTAGTGTTTTAGTTAAGGATAAAGAAGATGTGACAGGTAAATGATCTTGACCAGCTATAGAAGATAAAGACCCATCCGCAAGGCGAACCTTACGATGACCAGAACAAACACTATAGGTTTTGAAAAGGGAGGACATACCAGTCATGTTATCAGAGGCACCGGAATCAATGATCCATGGTGAGGAAGTGGTGGAAACACTGTGTGCAGATGCAAAGGTACCTGAGTTAGCGAATGTAGAGACTGGCTGAGATGAAGTCTCCATCTGATTGAAGAATTTCCTGAACTTGTCAAGCTCGGCTTGGGATAGAGAAACCGAATCTGAGGAGATGGTAGTAGCTGCAGGAGGTGCTAGATCAGTAGTTGGCTGAGAGACTGCATGAGCTGAAGAACGTTGAGACTGGTGTCGTTGTTGATGAGGAGGACGACCATGAAGTGCATAACACCGAGCCTTCACATGACCCAACTTCCCACAATGATCACACTTATGTTGCTGACGGGTAGGTAGAGACCCACTAGAAGGCTGTGGAGAAGGTAGGCGAGCAAACATAGCTGAGTGATCTCCTGAAGAATGAGGTAGTACAGCCGCGCGACGACTCTCATCAGCCAAGACATAAGAATATGCAGTCTGTAGGGATGGAAAGGGATCCATACCCAATAAATGAACTCTCGCATACTCAAACTCATCCCGAAGATCGGCTAGAAACTGAAATACTCGATTCTTATCTAGAATCGATGCATATAATGCCTCATCAACAGAGTCCTTCCAAGCATAGGACGAGGAGTAGAAGGTTAACTCTTCCCATCGAGCACGTAACTGTGATATATAGGAGGTGACTGAAGAGTCACCTTGTGAAAGGCGGGAAATCTCACGCTCCAAGTTAAAGATCCGGACATTGTTTTGACGTTGCGAATAGATATTCTTTGCGGAATCCCATATCTGTTTTACTGTCTTGGAGAACATGAAACCAGTAGCAATGTGTGGTTGCATAGATGTAACTAACCAAGACCGGACCATAGAGTCATTAGCAAACCATTGGGGATAAGTAGTTTCAGTTGGTGCCGGTTGTTTTTCCGCCCCTGTGAGGTAACCGATCTTTCCTTTTCCACCAACAAACATTTCAACCGATCGAGCCCAAAGAAGATAATTTGGACCATCTAACTTCACAGTGGTAATTTGGATGCCTGGAAAGTCGGTCGAATGAGAGGAATGACCTCCTGAACCAGCACTGTCACCGGTGATCGAGGAAGAAGACATTTCAGAGGCCATAAAAAAAAAATGTCTGTGTATTGTGGCTTAAGGGAGGTCAAACTAAAAAAAAAAAAAAAAAATGTCTATTTATTTATTTATTTATTTTTCTGCTGCTGTTATTCTCAAACACAAAAAAAAAAAAAAAAACTAAAGTGATCGTAGCTTCCAGCCAAAGGATCTGGGGTGATCGCAGCCTCCCAAGAATAAATTTGCAGTGATCACAGCCTCCAAAATAAGGTCTGCTGTGATCGTAAACCACAAACTGCACCTCTGCAGTGATTGTAGATGTTTGCAGCCTCTAACACAGGGTCTGCTGTGATCGTGGACACCTAGCTGCACCTCTGCAGTGATGATAAACCTCAAATAAAGATTCTGTTATATTCATATTCACCAGACCCAAACTGCATCTCTGTACTGATCGTAAGACCCAACTGCACCTCTGCAGTTGCCATGGAAGTCAAACAGCACTTCTACTGCTGTCGTGGAAGTCAAACAGCACTGCTGCTGCTGTCGTGGAAGCCAAACAGCACCTCTGTTGTTATCGTTGATGACAAACCAACACTATATCATCATGTTGTTGTTATTGTTAACTCCAAACAACAACCTTGCTGATAGAACAGCCTGATCACAGGCTTCAGACAGATCTAGAACCCCTATCGCATGATGCGATTAGGTGTAGAGTGGAGGAGAACCCCCGTAAGGGTGATAGGGATTGAAGACGAGGAGTGTGGAGGTGATTTAAGAGAGAGGAAGATGATGAAGGTGTAGCAGACGAAGCAGTAGTTGAGATTGAGAGGGCCTTGCTCTGATACCAAATTGAAGATTAGAGAGAAAATAGTTATTGTATTATTATCTGCCCTAATTAGGCTTTAACTAAGAATTACAAGACTAAACAATGGAAAAGACTAAAAAGGACAACTAACTAAAAAACACTCTAATAATCAGAATTAACACTCTAATAATCAGAATTATTCAACAATTTTCATGTTTTATTGGCCCATGGTCTTAGTATAATATTTATGGGCAGTTTGATAATTTTAGTATGTATTTTGTTTAAGTTTATTAGGGTGAAAATTTAGGAGAGAGAAAGTTACAAAAATTAGGTATTTTAGTTTTCGTAGGACTCTTGGTTGATTTTCCTTATTTAGAGATTGTATTAGGGTTTATTGAGGGAGAATGGGGAATAAACAAATTACAGAAGTTTCTGTTTTCTTTTGAATGTTGGTGCATTCAATGTGATTGATGCCATGAAAATCATTAGGGTGATTCAAAGGTAAATATCAATTTTTTTATTTTTTTTAATTTTCTTCTTATCCTTTATTTTCTTTTGTTTATATGTGAGAGATTAAGAAACCATCAAGAACCCTCTAATCCTTTCAAGAACCCAACCCATAAACTTAGTTTTCTTGATTTTTCAAGAATTCTTGAATTCTTGATTCTTGATTTCTTGGATTCTTGAATCTTGAAACTCCTTTATTAATTCTTGAAACTTACAAACCTCAACCCAATAATTTTTCCATTCTCTTAACCATTACCCTATAAACCTTAACCTTTAACCATTTTCATATATCTTGTTGTAATTGCGCAAAAAAAAAAAAAAAATAAAATAAAATTTTACTTTTGGGTTTACCCTATCCCAGCCCAAATCCTAGCCCAATCCCCAACCAAATTTCCCTAAACCCCCTTATTTTGTACTTCTCCCCTCACCGTCCAGCATCAACATTCTTCAACTTGGATTACAAATAAGGAATACATAGTATAATCCAAGAGACAAACACATTAGGTTTTTCTACTCTTCTATTCTACTATGGATATATTTTTTTTTTGATAAATATAAGCTTGTATTAAAAAACGGAACGAGAAGATGAGGCTGAGATAGCCCCCCAATACAAGATTAAAAAACAGTAAGAAAAAACAAAGAAAGGAAAAAAAAAACTCCCCAAGAAGGGAGGACCTAATCACAAATAGCTTCCCAATTACTAACAAAATCATGGAAGCACACTCCCTCAAAGTCTCTACTCAACTTTGACCAAAGGAACAGAAATCCCAGAATCTCTAAAATCACAGAGTAAGTTGAGCTCTCCTTGCCATGAAATACTCTGTTGTTCCGCTCTCTCCAGAGACCCCAAGCAATGGCCGATGGAAGGATAGCCCAAAGGTGTTTTTTTCTCGAAGAGAAGATATTAAAAGTCCAACCCTCTAAAAGCGCAAAAAAAGATAATGGAAGAACCCAATCCACCTGAAAGCGAGAAAAGAAAAACATCCAAATAACACGGGAGAAAGAACAATGGATTAGGATATGATTAGCAGACTCCCCATCCCTCGAGCAAAGAAAACAAAAATTAGGGGTGATCCACCCCCGACAAATCAATGTATCCAAAGTGAGGATTCTCCCCAAAGAGGCAAGCCAGACAAAGAAAGACACCTTAGAAGGAACAAAAGCAGACCAAATGATAGTAGGAGAGAAAGAAACCTCACTCAGAGGGAGAAGGCAAGAATAGAAAGACTTGACAGAGAACTTCTTATCCTTAGTCTTGATCCATTCTCTTCTATCTTGCTCATTCTCTCTAAGTTGGATCGAGTTTAGGAGATCTAAGAAAGATGCAATCTCCATCAATTCCCAATCATTGAAATTCCTCCTAAATCCCAGATCCCAAGAATCAGTATTCCCATTTCGAGTCAGACATTGCCTCACTGAATTATTCTTTTTTAAAGAGCAAGCGTACAAGGATGGAAATTGAGTCGACAGAGATGAAGTTCCACACCATCGATCCTCCCAAAATCTAACCTTATCCCCCAATCCCACTTTGAATCTAATCTCCCTATCAAATTTATCGACTCCCTTCAAAATGCCTCTCCACACACTACACCCGTAATTCTACTATGGATATCCCCGCACAATGAATTCATATAGGTTACAAAATGATCTCAATTCCCAGCACCTCATAAACTCTTGGGTACAAATTTTGATACATACTCTCCTAGTAAATAGGCTAACTTAACACATAGCTACTAACATCTTTTCATATTCCAAAACACACACTACTTTCAAAGCATGGGTTTTAGTGCCACAAAACTAATTCTTCCCCTCTCTCATTTTTGGGGTAATGGTCAAAGTCCAAGAAAGCTAACTTTTGAAAGTAAATGCCTATTCATCCCTCTCTCATTGTAATAGTAAAGAGAGGGAAGCTAACTTTCAAATCTCTACTTTGAAAGTTAGCTTTCTTGGACTTCGACCGTGACCTCCAAATGTGTCATGGGCGATCGAATTGGATCG
The DNA here is from genome assembly GCF_017979445.1 of Akebia trifoliata. Classification (NCBI taxonomy): domain Eukaryota; kingdom Viridiplantae; phylum Streptophyta; class Magnoliopsida; order Ranunculales; family Lardizabalaceae; genus Akebia; species Akebia trifoliata. The sequence goes on along the minus strand of NC_141377.1, from coordinate 8,041,552 downwards.
GGTGAATACACTTTGATAAGGGGGTTCCATATTCTCGTCTCATCATTCAATCACTTCTCTTGATGAAAGGATTCCATAACTTCTCAGGTTGAAGGAACTCATAATTCCCATTTGATTGAGGGTATTAGTAACTCTCCCTTGATTTGTAACCCCACTTGGTTTCAAGATATGTGGCAGACTTGGGGATATGCAACATCTGACACGCATCTCAAAATGGCATAATTCCTAGGTATACATCTCAAAAAGGCCATATTGTCAATCATAATTAAGTTCCAAATTTTCACCCCCACAGGTAGCCTAGGCTGTTGCCTTGGACTTTTTACCCTATTAATGAGTGTTGTGCCCGAGGGGGTTGTGGGGGGGGGGGGGGGTTCTCACATGGGATACTGACATGGAAAATCTGGTGTCTGTTTGGTAAACAACCATTTAGTTGGCCAGATGGACAATGTCTTTATCCACCTCACAACCCTGTAGCCTCCCATGCCTTGTTCCCTTCCCCAAATTAATACGAGGGGTGGTTCTCACATGGGACACTGACATGGAAAATCTCGTGTCTGTTTAGTGAACAATCATTTAGTTGGCCATGTGGACAAGGTCTTTATCCACCTCACAACCCAGTGGCGCCCATGACTTGCTCCCTTCGCCAATTAATGGTCATCTTTGAATTTTTTAAATAAAGAGGAAAGCAAATGAATTATTTCTCTTTTTTCCATTAGCAGAAAGAAATTGGGTGAATGTGCCACACAAGATGGGAGTGATGTAACCAACTTTTGAACCCCTTTGGTCCTGGCACCTCAGCTGCCACATATGAAGACACTGTCTTTGTGTCTTCATGTGGTTTGAAGATGTCATCCCATTACACCACGCATACTGTTCTTATGCTTTTCTTAGTTAAAATTTTTCAACACAAATGATAGCTTCGCTGTATGGACTATCACAACTTGCTATTAATAGTTGGTGATATAAATTCTTAAGTGGCTTTCTGTTCAGCATGAAAACTCATCTTTTGTTTATGTTTTTGTTTGTTTATCTGTTTATTATAAGCTACGGCCTATGGGAGTTTTGCTTGTGTCCAAAATCTTTTTGCAACTGCTGATTTTTAACTTACCACTTTTGGAATCTGAAATCCCATTTAATTTTATCTTGTACAAGTGTAACACAACTTAAATACGATTTATAAGCATTTTTATGGAATGTCTCATTTTCAGCCTAACTCATTAAATAGATAAACTGATTTGGCAATTTTGTTAAGTCCCCCTTTTTCCTTGTGCTTGCCTCCACCCTAAGATAATATGAACGTTAAAGTTTTCCTGGTGTATATGAGCAGTGGACATGGGAATAACAGGCAGCCTATTAGTAAACTAATAATTGATTTATAAATTCTATTAGATTCTTTAATTTTTTTTGACTTCGTACAAAATATACATTTGCCATTCCTGCCTTGCTTCAAGTACTAGTGTACAGTACAAAAATGTTAGTTACTACTGCTTGAGTGCAGGTTCGGAGAATGACAGCATCACCTCATAGAGCAGAAATACTCTCTTCATCTCTTGAGGCCTTCAAGAAAATTCAGAATGAGAGAACTAGCATACGTTCAGTCCATGATGCAAAAACCCTGAACCCTGCTTGTGCAAATCATGTTTCTAATGATTTTGTTGGGAAGTCAGCTCGAAGAAATGATAGAACCACAAATGCTAGAGAATCATTAATAAAATCAAGAAAGCAGAGTGGACTTGGTCAGGGGAACCTAAATGGGGAGAAGCGAAACATGGACGGAGGCAGGTCAAGCAAATCATATTCGGTACAACTGATGAGCTCATCTACTCCTGATCCCAATCCATCCCAGGTACCTTTGAGGGATAGCACCGCCCCTTCTCTTGTTGCAAAGAGCAAGAGAGAACCCCATGGATCAGCTTCTGAATCAGAGAAGCATTTGCTCAAGAAGGAAAAAATATTGACAGAAAGCAAGGCTGAGAAAAATCCCAAATATATGGATCCCCTAAAAAGGCAAATTCCTCTTCCCGACAAGGAGAAAGAAAAGAGGAATACAACATCATGCAAGTCCATGGATGCGTGGAAAGAGAAGAGGAATTGGGAGGATATACTCACATCTCCATTACGTATCTCTTCTCGATTTTCACATTCACCAGGCATGAGCAGGAGAAGCGTTGAGCGTGCACGAGTTTTGCATGATAAATTAATGTCTCCTGAAAAGAAGAAGAAAACTACATTGGATCTGAAAAAAGAAGCAGCAGAAAAGCATGCACGGGCAATGAGGATTAGAAGTGAATTAGAGAATGAGAGAGTGCAAAGGCTACAACGTACATCAGAGAAATTAAATCGTGTTAATGAGTGGCAAGCCGTTCGTACTATGAAGTTACGAGAGGGAATGAATGCTCGACAGCAGCGTAGTGAATCTCGACATGAAGCTTATCTAGCTCAAGTTGCGAGAAGGGCTGGTGATGAAAGCAGTAAAGTTAACGAGGTCCGTTTCATTACTTCCTTAAATGAAGAGAATAAAAAGTTTATGCTGCGTCAGAAACTACATGATTCGGAGCTGAGGAGAGCTGGAAAGCTACAGATAATTAAGACTAAACAGAAAGAGGACTTGGCAAGAGAAGAAGCTGTGTTAGAACGAAGGAGGCTTCTTCAAGCTGAAAAGTTGCAACGCCTTGCCGAGACACAGAAAAAGAAAGAAGAGGCTCAGGTAAGAAGAGAAGAGGATCGTAAGGCTTCAAGCGCGGCACGTGAGGCAAGGGCGATAGAACAGCTTCGGAGAAAAGAAGTTAGGGCTAAAGCCCAACAAGAGGAAGCTGAACTCTTGGCTCAGAAATTAGCCGAGAGACTTAGTGAAAGTGAACAGCGTCGCAAGTTCTACTTGGAGCAAATACGGGAGAGAGCTGCTATGGATTTCAGGGACCAATCTTCACCTTTATTGCGCCGATCTTCGAACAAGGAGGGCCTGGGGAAATCTACGTCAACCAGTAATGTTGAAGATTATCAAGCAAACAGTATTTTAGGTGTAGGAGGTTCTGCTTTGGGAATAGGTGATACTGCACAGCAGCCTTCGTTGAAGAGAAGGATTAAAAAGATTAGGCAAAGACTTATGGCTCTGAAATACGAATTCCCCGAGGTTCCAATAAGTGCTGAGAGTTCGGGTATTGGGTATAGAACTCTAATGGGATCTGCGAGGGGGAAAATTGGAAGATGGCTTCAGGAACTTCAAAGGCTTCGGCAGGCTAGAAAAGAAGGGGCTGCAAGCATAGGACTAATAGTCAGTGATATGATCAAGGTACTTCTTTTGGGTCTTTTTATTAATTTTTGTATGTAAATTATTACTGTTTGTATAGCCAGCCATGCGATAGCAATTAAGTCCCATTCTTTGCTTGGTTAAGGCTTCCCTTATCCCAGTTTGCAAAATTGGCATTGAAAAGATTTACATCCAAAATCAAACACTTAGGAGCATTTAAGGATTATTTTTGTGCATAGAAACTAGAGAAGGAAGAAATAATCATATACATATATATCTCCAAAATCTTTATGCATAGATTATCATATACTTAGGACATTTCGAAGGTGCCAACTTGTTAAGTTGGTAAGGCCTATGCATGATAATATCACAGGCCTGGTGCTTTAAACCGCTTAGCTGTCAAAAAAAATATTTAAAAAAGTAAGACATTTCCATTCATATAATATGACTAGATTCCACATACTTGTTCTTCAGTGCCTCCACATATGTGATTGCCATCTACATTTTTTTTGACAAGTAAAATTTTACTGACATGAGGACAAGATGTTCTCAAAGAAGAAAAACAAGCTAGTTTAACTCGTTACTTACAAAATCCCACCTAAGCAGGAAATCTTCAAAGGAATTTTTTTTGAATAAAAAATTGTCATTTACATAGGAGACAGAGCTTTAGTTAAGTCAGCAAGTTTTATTCCAAAAGGTGGTTACATAAAGGGAGATGGTAGGAGGGTACAATTGGTCACCCAAATTGTACCTCATCTCTTCAAGGGGTTCAGTCCACTTTTCAGGAGTTTTGTTTAAATATCCTTGGGTTTTTATTTTCTTGGTGTAAACTCTTTGTTGAGTTTAAAGGTGCTTTTTTGAGGAGTTTGCTTTTAGGTGGGAATCTGTTTATTTAAGGTAGTTTTTTTTTTTCCCTTTGCTTTCAGGTCAGTCATCTCGACTGCCTTTTAGTACATTGTTCTCTTCTTGGAATAAAATTATATTTAAAAAAAAAAATGTTAGGGAAGTTCTGACTGATGCTTGTGATGAAAACGTTCATGAAAACAATCTTTTTGGGTGACTATTTCAATGTAGGGGACGCCAGTTCTTTCCTTTTGGCTTGGTAATTTGATATGGGTTGGATAATAATTTACTCTTTCTTTTCTGTTCATGTGAACTAGTTTTTTGAAGGAAGGGAAACTGAGCTACATGCATCTCGCCAAGCTGGTTTGCTTGATTTCATTGCTTCTGCACTGCCTGCTTCTCACACATCAAGGCCTGAAGCTTGCCAGGTTACAATCTACCTTTTAAGACTTCTGAGGGTTGTGCTGTCTGTACCTGCAAATCGGAGTTATTTTCTTGCACAAAACCTCTTGCCTCCAATTATTCCCATGTTATCTGCAGCTCTTGAGAATTATATCAAGATTGCAGCATCTTTGAATGTCCCCGGAAACTCTAACTCATTATTAAGCAAAACTTCGATTGAGAATTTTGAGTCAGTCTCTGAAGTACTGGAGGGCTTCTTATGGACTGTTACAACTATTATTGGTCACATCTGCCCAGACGAAAGGCAACTCCAGATGTTGGATGGTTTGTTGGAGCTTGTGATTGCCTATCAAGTTATTCACCGGCTTCGAGATCTTTTTGCGCTCTATGATAGGCCCCAGGTTGAAGGTTCCCCTTTTCCTTCGTCTATTATTTTAAGTTTGAATCTTCTTGCAGTTTTAACATCCAGACCCAAGACCATTTCTTCAATAGATTGGGGATATTTTCCATCTAAAACTGTCTCGGCAAATGAAAGTGAAGAAACTAAACTTGCGGAATCCACAGAGCTTCACAATTCCTCTTCAAATATCACTGATGGGGATCAAAATGTTGTTACAGATAGACCTCTATCAGATGTAACAGAGGAAAAACCATTGAATGAATCATGTTTGTTGATTAAACATGAGGAGCCACTATCAAATGCCAGGGATCCTGAGAAAGATTTGACGGATATTTCAGTTGACTTGAATCATATTTCAGGTGCACCCCATAAATGTCTTGTTGAATGGCAATCCAAGCCCTCCTTAGCTCAGAAGGATGTGAAGAGCTCCACAGATATTGGTTCTGGTCGAAAGAAAGAAAACATTCAGGACTTGAAGCAGCCTGTGACGTTTCTTCTTTCTGTCATAGCTGAAACCGGCCTGGTCAGCCTTCCCTCACTGTTGACGGCTGTGCTGTTACAGGCAAATAGCAGATTGTCCTCTGAACAGGTAACTTTGCTTTCAGCTGCAATTACATGATCACTCTATGATACCCTGTTGTTATGCGTCTTATTTACTGCATCGTGAGGAGTGGGGAAGCTGACAATTAATGTGTTGCAGACATGGCATCTTTTTTTTTTTTTGTTGATGGGTGAGCTGGACTTGAATCCACGACCTCAGAGTTGTTTTGCAATGTGTGAAACCAACTGAGCTATGGGTCTTGAGCCCCGGACATGGCATCTTGGGCTACCATACATTTTTCTTCTAACTTTTTGTAGTGAAAAATGGGTACAAAAGTGTAACCTGATTCCTTGGTTACAAAATGGGTATCACTCTATGATACCATACATTTGCCCTTGGTTTCCTTAGGGTTCTCTCTCTCTCTCTACTTTTTTTGTTTTGGTATAGTCTTTTAAGGGACTTCTTGTCCCTATAGGTTGTATATTTTGGAGATTTGTCCCTTCTTTCTCAACATACATTTACTTGTAAAGAAAGAGTTTTAATAACATGCTTATTGGTGTCTTTTTTTTTTTTTTTTCTTGTTTTCTAGGCAAATGTAACCCCTTATTTCTTCTAATCTTCAGGGTTATACTTCTTTTAATCCAACATCTATTGTCACTTGGTAAAATAGGTGAAGACTGACATCAATTCGTGGACCTAACCAATGTACTTCTCTTATTAGTACACAAATGGCATATTATTTCTTTCCCATGTGACACTATTCTACTAGCAATGTTATGGAAGATCTGTGAAAAATTCTCCCTGTTGAACTGTATCTTGATCTCATGAAACAGTTGGATTCTAGCAATGTATTTTTAAGTGCGTTATTAAGGTTCATTACTTGAGCATCACAATTTCCACAATTTTGATTGTTGAAAATTTGTCTTGCATGTGGAGTTCAACATTGAATAATCCATTTTTGAATTTTAGGCATCTTATGTTCTTCCATCAAATTTTGAAGAAGTGGCAACAGGCGTATTAAAGGTGTTGAACAATCTGGCTCTACTGGATATTACTCTTATGCAGAAAATGCTAGTAAGTCATTGTTTATCATGTTAAGGTCTGGTTAAGGATATTGAACTTCTTGAGTTTATCTCCATTCTGGTTCTCTTTTTCGATTTTTATTTACACGTATGTCACGCATCAATTTAACATGTTATGCAATAAATGGACACATTTTTTGCTTGAATTGTGCACAGGCTAGGCCAGACCTAAAAATGGAGTTCTTCCATTTGATGAGTTTTCTTCTCTCTCACTGTACAAGCAAGTGGAAATTAGCTGGAGATCAGGTAATTTTCTATATTTAGATGTTCTCGGATCTTTTTTGCTTATGAGATTGGGTTCCATGGACTGACTATCTATATGGCCCACATGTCCACGTAGCACCCAAAAACATGATCGGGTGCCGTATGGATTTAGAGCACAGAATTTAAGAATTTGAAAGAAGAAGAAGAAGAAGAAGAAGAAAGTTTTCACCATTGGTCAATGCCTAATAAATGAGGCTGTCCATTTTCAAAGTTTTGACCAAGCAAAAAAGATATATATATATATATATATATATATATATATATATTTTTTTTTTTTTTTCATTTTAATAAATGTAACTTTCATGCAGCTTTCTTGGAGATCTTGGGTTGCTTATACCTTTGGTCAAAACAGAACATTGAGTTTGCGGGAACTTCCTTTGATGATTTTGTATTTAGATGGCACTCTCTTTGTAATCATTGAGGCTGTAGTTTCTTTTCTTTGTTGCTTCTCGTAAGGCTTTCTCTGCCTCCTTGTATTTCGTTTGCCCTTTTTATCAAATATATTATACCTTTCAAAAAAAAAAAAAAAGTTGACCAAGCAAAAAAGATTTTTTTTTTTCATGTTTATATATATTTTGTTGTGAAGACCTAACATAAAGTCTAAACTGTGAACCTTGAAGGGCTGCAGTGTCATTTGGGCCACTGTGGTATTCCACGTGGTTTAAATGGGGCCCTTGGTCCATGCTCTATATGGTCGTTTATTCCATATTACCTTTTTCCTATGTATACAATATTAAACAATCCAACCATACAATGTGTTTTCTATATATATAATATTAAACAATCCAACCATACAATGTGTTTTATATGGGACTGTATTTGTAGATTGTCCAAGTTGTGTTTTGGTGTCTTGTGTACTCTTTCTTCTTGGTCATCTCGACCACTTCTAATATAATTTGATTTTACCTATCCAAAAAATAAATAAATTATGGAGGGGATCATTCATGCTGACATTTCTAACCTTGTGAATTGTTGTCTTGAAATTCAAAAATCTGGATTTTTGAATTAGTTTATGTTATTTCAATTTGGTTCATGACTACATTCGAAGCCGAATTTTTATTACACGTGCTAGCATATATGTGCAGTACCTGAGGTATAATTATCTGCATTTTGCAACTTGTCTCAGGTGGGTCTGCTTTTGCTTGAATCTCTATTACTTCTTGGCTACTTCGCTTTGTTTCATCCCGGAAATCAAGCAGTGCTTCGGTGGGGCAAGAGCCCTACTATCCTTCACAAGGTTAATTAATCAGGTCTCATAATTCTTCTCTTTGATCTTCAATGTTTGAATGGAAACATCTAACCTGTTCAGCTTTGTCAAAACAGGTCTGTGATCTTCCATTTGTGTTCTTCAGCGACCCCGAGTTAATGCCCATATTGGCTGGCACACTAGTCGCTTCATGCTACGGGTGTGAGCAGAACAGGGGTGTGGTTCAACAAGAACTCAGTACCGACATGCTACTTTCCCTACTCGGATCATGCAGAAATGGATTGCTTTCTGTTCAATCCAATCCATCACTCCTAGACAATCCCACGATGACAACTGACTCATGTGAAGGTAATCAAGCGGGGACAGAACCTAAAATGTTTCAAGTTGACTTCCCCATAAGATCCCGGCACTATCAAAGAAACACTCGGGTTTCTTTGGGAAAGAGTGGTGGTACATTGGGAAACAGTGTCAGAGTAAGCAAGTCGAGAAACCAAAAGGATGGCAAAGCAACGAAAACTTGTGAAGATTGGGCTCTCAAGCACAACCTACCTGCTTCGGAGACTTCATCTACTTTCATGTTACATAGTAGATTCCCGAGCAGCTTCATTGATCGAGCCGAGGAGTTCTTTTCAGCTGGTATCACTAGCGTGTCTGACAAGGTATGACTTTAGCTGACAGAACCATGTAGGCTAAACAAGCTGACAGAACGTACAATCAATACAAGCGTCCTATTGTTTCCAAATGTGATCTCACTTGCAAATCCAGCATTTCCCGTAAGGGTTGCCGCATGTTTTTTTTTTCTTCTCTCTATACGGAGGCTTTGGAAGGAAAGAGCCATTCTAGTCTTAATGGAAAGGAACTTACTGTTCAAGAAGTAATTAGCAGTATTTTAGGCTTTAGTTTTTCCTGGTGTGAAGTTTGAAAAGAGTTAAGGTCTGCAAGTGTGTCGCGATGTTATGTAGTAGACGTTTCCTTGGTTGTCGGTTGTTTGCTTACCTAATTAGGGTTGTCTATTTACCTATCAGGTAGGTCTCCTCGACCACCTCATGTGCTTTTCTGCTTGTTTTAATGAAAATTTACACCAAAAAAGAAAAAAGAAAAAAGAATAACATATGATTTATTTTTTATTTTTATCATATTAACAAGTGTCGCCTTAATGGGTTCTGTCAATCTCCAAACGATCTATCCCAATTATACTCACATTTCTTGAATCTGCATCTGCTGTGATAACTCAGTGAAGGTTGAAGAGAAGTTTGATTCCAAAAGGGGAAGAACATCCCACTTTTACTGAACTTAAAACTGTTCTAATAATCCACTACAAGACATGATTTCAAATTTTGGTTTGATGCCTCGTTCATGGATTAGACCGAGTTATCTTAGGTAAGTCATCTTGTCTCGTATGAGAGAAATCATTTAACTTGGTTTACAATTATTTATTCAAATATATTTACGTGTAAATAATAACACATTTTTTTATATTTAAATAATAAATATTGTCAATTGGAAGTTATTTACTGTGGAGGAATTTGAAGTCCATGAAGACTCTTCACGGAAAGGTATTCTCAAATGCTCTCTTGAGTTGTTCAGAAGGTTGGCCTTGTGGGGCTGGGAAGGATTCTCTTTTGGGAGGACGGTTGGTTCAGTTCTTTCCCTCAAAATGCGAAATCCAAATCTATATTTGATTTCTTCAAAAGAGAGGTTTCCGATTTAAAGTTTTTATTTCTTAAATTTTGTTGTAGTGTAATGAGTAAATGTTGGGGTGCCGATAGTTCTCTTTTTTCTTAATTTTTAGTTGGTGTGTGACAAATAATTTAGGGTGTTTTACCAAAATACCACACAACTCATTTTAAGAGATATTTACAAAATAATAAACGACTTTTGTTCTAATTACGGTTTTGGTACATTGTTCATCTTTATGCATCTATGAACTCATAAGTTTAAAAGTGATGATTTTACGAGGTTGTAGATGCGTAAAAAGTGAACAACGTAATGTGTGCATGTTTTGGAAATTAAAATGATCAGTGTATCGAAATTAGAATTTCCGCATATTCAGTGCACGATTTGGAGATTCACCCTCATTTTAATTCCAAAATCGGTAATTTACTATTTTTAAAATTAATTAATTAATTTTTTTAAATGATAAATTTTCTTAAATTTGATTTGTGAAGTTATTGTACCTTTTTCTAGCATAGGCTTTAAACTATGAAATTACCCTCTAATCTCCACGATCAGGCTAACACATCACCTCCTCGACCATCGATTCTTGCCATTTTTCCCGTCGTTCTCTTGAGATCACTTCCACTTTGTTTGGATTGAGAGAAATGAAGAGAGAAAAAAAAAAAAAAACTCATTAAAGGAAAAGAAAAGAAAGAGAGGAGAAATCCAATTTCTTTCCACTTTATTTGGTTTAACAATAGAAAAACTAAATAAATTTTTTTTTGGTAAGTGTAATATATTGCAAAAAGAGAGAAAACAAAGTACGAGGAGGCCGAGAAAGCCTCTCAAAGAGCAACAAAGCACAAGAAAATTAAAGCATCAATCATTACATAACGAGTTCCATCAAAAAACAAAGTCAACAAAAGTAGTCCCCTTGAATTCTATGTTCTGTCTCGACCATAGATACAACAGGCCCAAAATCTCCAAGAAGTTACCGTGAGCGCTTCTCATCTTACTCTTGAACACCTTGTTATTTCTCTCATTCCACACCCCCCAAGCAATAGTCAAGGGAAGAATAGCCCAAAGGAATCTTTTTCTTAAAGAAAAAACATTACTGGCTCACCCTTCAATCAACGAGGAGAACTTATGAGGAAATACCCAATGAATACCGAAAAGACCAAGGAACATTGATTAAATGTGATATGAATATGAACAATGAATTAAAATATGATCGACAGACTCACCATTCTTCAAGCATAGAGGACAATAATTAGGTGTGATCCAACTTCGAACAATCAAGTTGTCCATTGTAAGAATTTTCCCAAAGGAGGCTAACCAAACAAAGAATGAGATTTTAGAGGGAATTGGACTAGACCAAATAATGGACCCCAAGAAAGATTGCTCGACATAAGGATTAAGCCACTTATAGAAAGAACTGACAAAGAATCTCAAGTCCTAACCCTCGTCCATTCTCACCTGTCCTGTTCCTTTTCATCAAGAAGACGCAAATGCAAGAGATCAAAGAAAGATGCCACGTCTGTTAGCTTCTAATCATTAAAGTTTATCCTAAACCCCAAATCCTAAGCATACAAGGACAGAAATTGAAGCGCTAAAGGTGACGTGCCACACCAACTATCTTCCCAAAATCTAATCTTGTCGCCTATTCCCGCTTTGAACCTAATCCCTTTTTCAAACGCCTCTCTCACTTTTAGAATCCCCTTCCAAATACTACACCCATACAAAGTGCTCTTTTTAGTCACGAGCATTTCTTTTCTCTCCATTTCACTCTATTACTTTTCTCTTCTCTCCTCATTTAACAATCCAAACGAAAGACATGGAGAAAAACTCATACTTTTTCTTTTTTTCTTTCCATTTCCCCCAATCTAAACACAATGTTCGTATTTATCTCCATTAGAGGTAATGTGGGTTAAACCCTAAAATTATTTATGCACATTTTAACTCAAAGTTCATCTATTTGTTTAGATGATGATTTTTTGTGAGTTTTTCTCTCTTCAAAAAAGAGAAAAACATCTGTATGTGAATCATGGTTTTAAAACTCGTTTTGACGTCTCTTCTTTTCCATGAACAACATTGAGTTGTCTTGAACTAATTGTTTGATATGTTTGGGTCATCTTTGTCCCATTCAACAATAAGACAAATAAACCATGATTTTAAATCTCACCTGATACGTTTGACTTGTCTATCCCTCTCGTTGGTGGTCAAAACAGTTATGAAATGTCATGATCATGTGTCTATCATATGCAATAATCTATCTTATATGTTAAATTGGTTTTGGGGATAAAATTAGCAAAATGAGGGCATCTGGGTCGTTTATGTCGGTCTCTCCCAAAAGACCTTGGTAAAAGGGGCATGTCATCAGTTTGAAAATATGGGAATATTTCTAATATTGACCAAAATGTACAGAGGGCATTTGTAAATCAACCTAAAAAAAAAGAGTCGTGATTTTTTGACGCCTTCTCTTACATAGGTTCCCTGATGAATTTTCCTCGGGATACACAACTATACATCCTCATAAATATGTGTAGTTGTGTATCCCAAGGAGAAATCTATGATTCTAGCACATATCATGTTAGGCGGGCGTATGCCAGAGGGGCGTCAAAAAATTGTTATTCAAAAAAGAATTTCATTGTTTACATAAAAAAAGAGGATATTGACCTTAGGGGTGGCAATCTTAACACGACCCATGTACATGACTCAAAAATGACCCGAAAGTGGTGGATTTGAGTAAAGCCTAATTGGGTTTGGGTCATAATAGTGTTAACCCGTCTAACACGATTATAAATGAGTCGGGTATGGGTTAGGGGTGTCAACCCACTTAACGTGTAGTTTTAAATACATCAACAATTATATAAGAATTTTTTAAATTGCCCAATGTTTTGCTTGAATTTCCTAGAATTTTTTTATAATATTTTTTTTTTCAAATTCTATAAAATATAAAGGGTCTTTTAAGATAATTTTTTAATTAATTAATGGTTAAGCTTTTAGTTTGGGAAAGGGAAATACTTTCTTTACTAAGATATATATATATATATATATATATAATTTGTTTTTTCATTCAAATCTAGATGCATGTAGTGTTTGATTCCTAATATGTGATCCATGAGGGCAAAACGGCTCTCAGTAAGATTTAAGGTTAGTATGCCTATGTAATAATGAAATACGCTTTGCCTGGTCAAAATAATAGTAATCACTTTCCTTACTAAGTAAGGAAAGTTTTCTGACCATATCACCTTATGGTATTCATAAATATGATGCTGTAAAGGATAAAATTATATGAACTTTGAAAAAAAAAGATCTAAAAGATAGTTATTTTCACCATTGAACTTAGTTTTGGTCGTGAAAATAAAACTTATTTTTCTTAATAAAGAATAGAATTTTATTAAACAAATTATATATGGGTTGAGTCAGATATACCTATTTATAAATGGGTTGACTATGGGCTTAAGTTTTTTACATGATTATTAAATGGGTCAAGTTTGGATTTTGTAAATTTTCATAATACACTTACCTCAACATTACACGAACACAACTCGACCTGATCCATTGCCACCCCTAGTTCACCTTGAATTAAGAGGTAAATCTAATTTTTAATTTTTATGGGGTAAACCTAATATCACCATTTTAATTAAAGAAAAAGAAGATGGAACAATTTAGAAATAAATCCAACTCAGTACTCACTAGTGGATTTTTCATTAGACCCAAAAATATCTCAAAATTCAGTTTTCCTTCTCACTCCTCTCCATCTCTCCTGCCATTTAGGAATTGGGTTTCCTTCTATTTGATCAGAATTTGATACGAAAAGAAGAAGAAGATTCAAAATAGAAAACAATTGCTCCCCTTATGAAGCTATTTATGGGAGGTAGTTATACCACCATTCTGCTAGTGCCAACCACTTAACCCATTGATAAGGTCGATCACCCGTAACACATCTGAGGTGGTTTTCAAGGCATTTGTTCACCACTTCTGCTTGGTCGTCAGTTTGTGGATGATAAGACGAACTCATCTTTAATTAGATGCCTTGTAACTTAAAAAGTTCTTGCCCAAACTTACTAACAAATATTGAATCCCTATCACTCACAATGGCGCTAGGCATTCCATGCAATTTGAATATGTGATCCATGAAGATTTGTGCCACATCGATAGCCGTATACGGATGTTTGAGGGTGACAAAGTGGGCAAACATCATATTCTCGAATGTAAGAACGTACCTCGGAGCTTCCTTCCAATGAAAGATCTTTTAATGCGGTGAATTGTCTTGTGTACCCCATCATGTTCACCAAGTGGGCTGTCATGAATCTCCTTAAGGATAGTGGTCTTGATCGGAGAAGTAGGCCCAAGTACAAGTCGAACTTTGTATAACAACTGTTCATGGACCCAAGTATAACCCGAATATAAAGTTGGATCAGTCTGAAGCCCATCAGTAATGACCCGAAGATCTGCGTCGTTGACCCAACCAGACTTTATATCTTTCATCCAGTCTGCCAACACACTTGAAAGGGCCAAGCATTGTCTTTGAACATCATCCTTTTGTAACATATTGGTCAATGGTTTAGTGATTTTTGTTGGAATTTAGAGGGTTGAATTGGAAAACCCTTTAATATTCATTTATTTGCAATTATATGGTAAATCAATCTATTGACCATAGGGTATTTAAATCCCATGTTTGCTTTATGCTTTTTACTTTATTACTTTATGTTTAATTGAATGTTTTGATTTTGTCTTGAGTAATTTTAGTCCCACATCGACTAGGAGAAGAATTGATTTGCAATTCTTAAGTAGTTGTGTTTCTAATAGCTTTAAAGTGGATAGAAGTAGTGGGCGGGCTCACGCGCACACACGGGAGTCCAAGAGGGAAACCCATGGTTCTAATTGGAATTTGGATCCATCGGTCCGAAAACCTGGGGTGCAAATTCTCGGATTTACACCTCACGTGGGTGCTTTTCAAGGTCCGTTTTTATTAAGTTTATTCTGAACCAGTTTGTGACTGTTCTAAACAGTCACTTTCTCTTTTGTTTAATTGATTTAGATTACTTAATTTTTCTGCTATTTTATATTCTCGAATTATCATTAATTTATTATTCGTTGTGAGAGCACACAACATCGTCGAGTTCGAAGTTACGTTGCAATTTAGAGTACCCTTTTGGATACGTGGGTTGTTGAATCCTGCAGAACGAACGCTTACAGACTGTGGTACCATAGCAGGGGCGAATTTCGTTTTAGTACAGTGCTTTGTGCATACCTCAACCATTTCTTTTTAGGTAATATTTTCTATTACATTCAATTTGAAAATCAAGATTTGTTCTAACTTCTTCTCTCTCTGCCATAAGAAATCAGTACATCAAAAACAACAATTTTACCATAATCTTTGACAAATCATTAATAGTACCCTATAAGACCAAGGAAGCCCCTTAATTATTTTATTGTGCGTGGTTTAAGCTAGTTTACCATGCTGTCAATCTTGGATGGGTCCGCTGCAACTCCAATACTCGAGATAATATGACCTAAATAATCCATTTCATGTTTACCAAAAAGACATGTTGTCCTTTTGGCAAATAGCTGATATTTTTGTTACACTTCCAAAGCTATTGCTAAATGGCAAAGATGATTCTCCCAACTATGGCTATATACCAAGATGTCATAAAAAAAATATGAGAATAAACTTCCGCAAATAAGACTTGAATACTTGGTTCATTAGACTCTGGAAAGGTGAGGGAGCATTCGTTAGGCCAAAAGGCATAACAAGAAACTCATAATGCCCCTCGTGTGAGTCCAGAAAGCTGTTTTGTGAATATTTGTAGAATGTACTCGTATTTGATGGTACCCTGCACACAAATCTAACTTGAAAAAGTATTTAGCTCCATGCAACTCATCTAATTTCATCAATCACTGGAATAGGAAACTTTTCTTTAACTATATTATGATTGAGAGAGCAATAGTCCACACACATTCTCCAATTGTTATCTTTTTTTCCAAACTAATTGGACGAGTGAAGAAAAAGGGCTTACACTTGGTCTAATGAGACCAACTGAAAGCATTTCTTGAATAATTTTCTCTATCTTATTCTTTTGTACATATGGATATCGGGTACGGGCGAACATTGGTAGGTTTGCTATCCGGTTTGAGTGGGATGCAGTGATCTTGAGCCCTATGAGGTGGTAACTCAGTTACTTCTGTAAACACTGTAGAGTACCTATTTAGCAAAACATTCAAATCAGGTTTTAGAGTTATTTCTTCTGAAATATTTTGGATGGAAAAGAGTTGAGTGACAACTCCTTGTGTAGACTTTTTTAGAGTTCGATCAATTTGTTGGCTATTAATTATCTTGACTTTTCCAAATTTTGGTCCTCTAAGCACATGTCTCCTCCCATTAGTTGTAAACTCCTTACGCAGATTATGAAAGTCCCATAAGATAGGACCAAGGGTGAATAACCATTGCACACCCAACGCCATATCACAACCACAGAGTGAGAGAAGACGAAAATCGGTTTGAAAGGTGGGTTTTTGCATAACCCATAACATTTGCTTGCACATGGTCGTACTAGTCAATCGTGAACCATTAGTTACCGCAACATAAATAGGAGTAGTAGGACTCACCTCACAACTAGTTCTTTGTGCAATTTTAGGATCAAGAAAATTATGCATGCTACCTGAATCAATTAAGATAAAAAGGCTTGCGCTTGATGTAACTACGAACTTGCATGGTTCTGTATGGTGTGGCTCCAGCTACATCATGAATAGAGATAATTGGCTCCTCGGTTACCTTGTCGTAAGGCTCATCTTTTTTATGGGAAATCTCTCATTTTCTTCATGTTCACATTCACCGTCTAGAAGAAAGAGTTGTTGTGTTTTACAGCGATGACCAAGAATGTACCTTTCTTCGTAGTTATAACAGAGTCCTTCAACTCTACGCTCTTCCATTTCAGATGGATTTAACCTTCGAATAAGGATTTGGTGAGAAGGACCATCAGACTTTATGGCAGGCACTATGGATGTTGAAGGCTTGGGAGGGATTTTAATGCGTCTTGTGAGGGCATCAAAGACCTCTTCTTGGAGTCTAGCCAACCCGATAGCTTGCATAATTGTTCAGGGCTCAAACATCTATACGCTGACTCTTATTTCGTCTTTTAATCCACTTAAAAAATAATTAAGAAAAAAGTCTTCTGGTAATCCACGAGTGTGGCTATAAAGAGATTCAAATTGCTCCTGATATGCTTTGACTGAACCTGTTTGTTTAAGTTTAGTTAATTCGCCAACAACATCTTCATATGCTTTCGGATTAAAGCGTTTGATAATGTCTCGTGCAAGATCTTGTCAATTGAATTTTTGTTTAATGGTTTCATACCATCAATATCACTCAGGGGCAACATCCTCCAAATGAATGGAAGCCAGGTAGACTTTAGAAGACTCCTTGATTTGATTGTAGTTGAAGAAGCGCTCATTACGGTACACCCACCCTTAGGTATTGTTTCCATTGAATCGTAGAAAATTGATTTTTTGCATAGCGAGTGTGAACAACAGCATGGTTGAAATTGGGTTGTACTCTGGAGTTTTGTGAGGATTCGACTCTTAACTTTTTCCCAAATTCAATTTGGTGGCTATTTGATCATACTTAAAACTTATAGTTGTGACCATTTGTTTAATTTTAAGGAAAGCTTCATCAGTTTTTTCTTTCATTTGCTTCATTACTTCTTCCATGCGTTTTATATCTTGAGACCTAGTTCCCTCAGCCATGTCTTCAGTACCACACAGGGTACAATTACTGCTCTGATACCAAATGATGCGGAAAGAAGAAGAAGATTCAGAATATAAGACAATTGCTCCCACGTCCAGGGGGAACCCCACTTAAATATTTATTGAAAATTTACTAACTTCAATGATTCATTTCAATGAGATTACATAAATTTATAGACTCCAAAAATAACAATAGAGACTCTTAAAATAATAATACTTCTAAATAATGAAAATTCCTAATTGAAGAACAACTCTTAACCCATAGTAGAAACTCCTAATATAAACTCCTAAAAAATACTTCTAATAAGCCAGGTACTGATCCATGTATCTGAATCACTGATTTTCCCTTTTTCAAGGCGAAGGCTAAACTCGTTCAAGACCAAGACGTATCATCCGAGTTAACTCGGTATCTGGGCTGAATGATACAAACACACAGGTTCCGTTTTTTGGCCGAGAATTAATACCTCACGTCTCAAACATATTGGAAAACTTGTCCGAGATGACTCGGTATCGGGCTTGGACGAGACGAGACGAGACGCGAAACCGAGTTTTAAAATCATGACTTCAAGTCTTCAACGAGGTGGGGTTTTAATCCACTATGAAAATTTTAATGTTTTATTCGTTTCAACTACTGAAGGCTTAAACTGAGGTCGGTTTTCTTTTTAGATGTTGTTCAAAATCACTTTTTTATTTTCTTCTGCATTTTGAACCTTGGAATTGCTTCTTTGTAAATGGGTTTCTTCAAGTTTCAAGTTGTGGGATTGCTTTCTTTTCATGATGTGGGTTGTTTCTCACAGCTATGAAAAATCATATTTGTTTCATTTATAAAATCTGAATCAGTGGGGAAAAAATCACTTTTTCTTCAAGTTTCAATCTTAGAAGTGTCTCAGATGAGATGTAACATCCTTTAATTGACACAAAAATCTCTTTTTTCCTCCCCTTCATTTTCAAGCTTGGGATTGCCAGTTTGCTCACTAACTGCTTGAATAAAGATACTTCCTTTTGGTGCCCAATTATGGTTGAAATGTTAAGAAGTCCATTTGCAATTAACATCACATCTCATGGATCACATAGCCAACACCGCCACCCCCGCGAAAATAAAATGTGTGTTCATTGTTTTCGTTGTAAATTGAATTTTGGTTCAGCTAACAGAAAATCAAACAAAAAGCATGCCTGGGGGCATGGCCTAAAAAAGGTGGTGTATGGAGTTCGGAAAATGAGGATCACAGAGGCCAATTGGGTATTTGGGTCTACAAAAGTAAAGATAAATATGGTCATTTTCGCTGGTTTCGAATATGGGTTGGTTTGTGAAGACGAGAAAGACGAAGTATTGATTCCAAAAGGAGAAGATGAAATGGGTATTGTTAGTTGTGAACATGTTTTGCCTCCTTGGGGAAACGTAGAGAGTCGAGAAGATCACATTGTTGAACCTCTAGGAGGTGACCCGTCTTCTAATTGTGGGAGAGTGGCTTCTATGCTTGAACCCAAGCTGCATTTTTTAGAGGAAAGGGACGAAGAGATATTGTCGAGAAGGTTGTTGGGCCTTAGTAGATCAAATAAGGTTCGAAGTGCTTTCGAATTGTATATGTCGATGGAGGTTTCAGGTCTTCAACCCAATCTCCATGCCTGTAACTCTCTTCTTTCTTGTCTTTTAAGGAATGGGTTGGTCAATGATGCCTTGAAAGTCTATGAGATGATGAAGAAGAAGGAGATGACTACGGGTCATACATATAGTTTGATTCTCAAAGCGATTGCAACCACTTGTGGTTGTGATGCAGCCCTAAAAATGTTCATAGAATTGGAAGGTGAAGGTACGGTGAAGAATGGTTTTGATGTAATCGTTTACAACACGATGATATCGATTTGTGGGAAAACAAACAATTGGGTCCAAACGGAGAGAATATGGAAACGTTTGAAGGAAGATGGTCATAGGGCAACCACAATTACTTATTGCCTATTAGTTAGCACTTTTGTTCGTTGTGGTCAGCCCGAACTGGCTTTTGATGCTTATGGCGAGATGGTTCAAGACGGATTGAAACCCAGTGAAGATGTAATGAAAGCTATAATATCTTCATGCACGAAGGAGGGGACATGGGATTTGGCGTTCAGTGTCTTTCAAGATATGTTGAACAATGGGTTCAACCCAAATAGTATTACCTACAATTCCTTGATCAACTCTCTTGGAAAAGCTGGTAAAGTCAAATTGGCATTTAGGGTTTTTGATATCATGAGATCTTCGGGTCATACACCTGATGTATACACATGGAATGCATTGCTTGGTGCTTTGCACCGGGGGCACAGATACGCCGATGCTCTTATGCTCTTTGAGAGCATCAAAAGTGAGAAGAGTTCTCAGTTGAATCCCCACTTATATAATTCAGCACTAATGTCTTGTCAAAAGCTTCGTTTATGGGATCGATCTTTGCAGCTTTTGTGGCAGATGGAAGCTAGTGGTTTGTCAGTTTCAACTTCATCATATAATCTTGTTATTAGTACTTGTGAGGTTGCAAGGAAGCCCAAAGTTTCTTTGCAAGTTTATGAACATATGGTTCACCAGAAGTGCACCCCTAACACATTCACTTATTTGTCGTTGATAAGAGCTTGTATCTGGGGATCTCTTTGGTCTGAATTGGAGGAAATCCTAGATGTAAGTTTCTTAATACATAATCACCATCATCAAAATTTTACATCTTATCTCATATATTGGGATTGGCAACATAAATCTTGTTTCTCCATTACTTTCTTAGTATATGGTGGAATTTTTTTTTTAATTTATTATTATTATTATTATTTGAGCCAGAACTTGGCTGATTTCCCTCAATTTGTGTGGAATGATAAGATCTGATCTGAAATATAGATATTCATATTTTGATGATAATTCAATCTATCTTTTATAAGTTTGCCCATTTATGATGGGTCAAACTTGAAAAAAAAATTGGAATTAAAATTCTTTTTCAAGAGAGAACTGATCTTTTTAACATATGTACTTTTGTGGTCTTTTATGCATTCATTTTCTTTGAGAGCTGCTATTGGCACCCCAACTTTTACTTATTACATCCCAATTAAGAAAAAGTCAATGGTGAGAATAAGTAAGAGTTGGGGTGCCAATAGAAACTCTCTCTCTCTCTCTTTTTGTTTAGTTTTCTATTTGTTAGATTTAGGATTTTATATGAGCCTGATCTTAATTGTAGACAATTGTTGAAGTTGTTTGAATGTGTTATAATGCTTTGTAATATTGACGTGACTTTGAACCAAGCTTTTTGTAGTGTTTGAATGGTGTGTTTTAATCTTTAATTAGGGTGTGATAAATAATTTAAGAAATTGGTGTGTAATAAGTAAAAGTTGGGGTGCCAATAGCATCTTCTGTTATTTTTAACATGAATATCATTTGTGTTTGGCAGCATGTCACACCCAATGTGTCTATTTACAATGCAGTCATTCATGGGATGTGTTTGCGAGGGAAGATCATATCGGCAAAGAAGTTGTACATGAAAATGTGTGAGAGTGGGTTTAAACCTGATGGGAAAACATGGGCATTGATGAATCAGAACTTGACAGAAGATTGGGTTACACGAAATAACAAGTACCATTCTCGTACTCGTCGCTAAGCGCAAGAGATTAAAATAGGACTACAGAATTTTACAGTTATACATAGAGTTACTTCACAATGAACTTTATCTGACTTCCTTTCGTATGTAACCCAAAATTGCACATCTTTAACCCTTGATTCATGTTAATGAATCTTTCTTAAATGTTTATAAGTACAAGAGAAAAAGGGTGGTGTTGTGCTTCCACTGATGCAAATGTGATAGAATTGTTCATAATATGTGTATTTCTTTTGCTTGATATTTTCAATATTGATTTCATTGCACATTGAATGCTTGGACCTGTTTCTGTTTTAAATGTTATAGTAGTCCCAATAGGTAATGAATTAAGGGAAAGGCAATTGACAAGGTTTGATTATGTGCAACAAAAACTGAGAGCAGCCCAGTTAGAAGCAACTTGCAATTGGAATTTCTAAGTGTGTGTGTGCGCGTGTTGTCACGGCCATACTGGAATAACAGCGGAGGGGCCGTGCGGCACGCTAGTTCGTGACCCAACTAAAGCAAGCCTTTAGCATGCCAAATGTGGCACAATGCTTTGGTGCTTCTACGGCTTGCACAAATGTGACATAAGCTGAGGGGTCCCCACAACCACAGCACATTCCGCTTGAGTTTTGGTCCAAGAGTCTCATGGAACACCCGTCTCATGTGGAACGGGATAGCCAATGTCCCCTATAGGGACTCTTCGAGGATACC
Organism: Akebia trifoliata; assembly: GCF_017979445.1. Classification (NCBI taxonomy): domain Eukaryota; kingdom Viridiplantae; phylum Streptophyta; class Magnoliopsida; order Ranunculales; family Lardizabalaceae; genus Akebia; species Akebia trifoliata. The sequence goes on along the minus strand of NC_141377.1, from coordinate 8,019,857 downwards.
ATGCATCTGACCCAATTATGGCGTATAGCGATGGTACGGGTCGAGCCTCAAGACTCTATGCGTGCCGCAGTGCAGTTGTCCTACTGACTGTCTCGAGGCGTTTCCTAGTGCATGTAAGAGAGAGAGAGAGAGATAGAGAGAGAGAGCTGATATATATTTTTTTAATTTGCAAGTAAGACTAGATTTGAAGACACTTGAATAAACAGAAACATGTTTTTAGATAGAATTGATTGACGGAACATCATTTGTTCATTGATCGCAGACTTTTATGATGGTTGAACTTGAAGGGATATGATTTGTTCATTGGTCTCCTGACTTTTTGTGATAATTGTTTGAAAATGATGATGAAGATGGTTGTTACTTCATTCTTGTTCCCCATTATTCGTTCAGGCTATTTTCCCTTCTTTTGTTGACAACTGCAAAATTCATTAAAAAATAAGAAAAATTATATTTGCACCCCAGCTTTTACTTATTACATCTCAATTACTTATATTATTGGGTAAATGACTATTTTGTCTAATGAATATAGGAAAATGCATATTCTAGTACATTGTTCATTTTAATTCCCAAATCATGCTATTTAGCGAGATCATCACTTTAATAAAATCAGTGAGATTGTCACTTTTCAAATAAACATCAGCGATCTCGCTAATTTTTATCAGTGAGATCGTCACTTTAAAATACCTGCGATCTCGCCATGCATGTTTTTGGGATTAAAATGAACAGTGTACTGAAACGGGAATTTTGAATTTTAACAATTTTTGGAATTTTCTCTTAATTATATCCATCTTTTTAATTAAAGGAAGGTAATTTAGTAAAATCACGTGGTAAAATAGGTGATATTATTTGTTTACCTCCTGAAAATGTAAGATTAGAGATACCTTATTTTTTCAAACGGTTGACATGTCCCTTTACCAACGTCTTCTAGGAGAGACTGACATAAATGACCTAAATGCCTTACTTGTGGCTGATTTTCTCCCCCAAACCAGACATCTTTAACCTTAAAAGGGTAAAATCAACAACTGTTGTTCGTAGAGCATACAATATTCTGTGAATATTTCACATACATGACAAGAGTTGATTAGTCTTTCAACTTCCCCAAAAATCTTATATTTTTCTTGAATTTAGAAGGTTTTAGGAGAGAGAATCTTAGTTTGAAAATGTGCCTAACTTTTTATTTCCCTAGAGTTTGAAGATCCGGGTTTTGGAGAGGAAAAATCCAGGGTTTTTATGGTAAGAGCCGAAAAGGTTAAGGATAAAGAGCATTTATGTCATTTTCTGTTAGTTTTTTCAAGAAGTCCATGGTCAAGAGTGTAATCAGTTTAAAAACATAGTTATTGACCACACGTAGCATACATAACTAGAATTGCTAATTGGTATTGAATGGGTATAGAAATTGGAACATTGTAACCTTTGGTTCCTCTTTAGTTGTTGGGGAGCTCTCAACAATTAGTATTATGATCGACAAACTTGACTAAAAAACAATACGAGATATGAAGTTAGCGGGTTTGCGTTGAACCTAATTATGTGTGGGGCATAATTGTGTCAAACAGGTAATAATGTTCAGGTTAGGACAACAACCCATTTATGCCATTTTACTCGTTTGACCATTGGTATATCGACATATTATGTTGATTTGTGTACAACTTGACCCATATATATTCCATTTAAATCATGAAACATAGGTATTTCAAATATCAACAAAGATTTAAGCAATTTGTAAAACTAAAATCCCTATTAAGGACTTTTTCACTTTCGACAAACAAGTAATCAAATTATAATCATGTCATATTCACAAGTTATGCATGTTGAAAACGGCAAACCTTAACCTGTTTATTAAATGGGTACATTTTATTTGCAGCTTATTTGTATAAATCACAATGTATGAATTAAATTTTCTAATTGTATATGTGCACATTTTATGAATGACAACACAAACAATGTTGTCAAATAGCATATGCAACCATGTGCGACCAACACATGCTGCTCGCATATGCCATTTCACACATTGCATATACGGTGACGTATGTTGTAAGAGGAAAAAATGTTTAAATCTCAATTCTTGAGTAGTTTTCTGTTTCTTTTAAATCTTGAGAGTTACCAGTTGAGAATGAGAGAGTGACTTGAGTTGAGACTTGAACTTTGAGAGTAATAATGTAGAGTAGAGATTAGAGAATATTTATAATTATGTGAATATATTAAAAAATGTAATGAGATTTAAGAGTTGGAAGCTTTGTGAGAGTAAGAAAGAGATTAGAAGGTAAAATAGATGTTGTAAAAGGAGTACTGGGGGTAGAAGTGAGATATTTATGGGAGAAAATGTGTTTAAGCTAAAAAAAATAAAAAAATTTATGTTCAAATATGACTGCTGGACAATATTCCATCACATACAAAAATATGTCAGCACATATTGTGCAGATAGCATAACTTCATATATGCGATGGTAGAATATGTGAAATTCAACTTGGAAAAGGCATATGCATATGCGACCGCATTTGACAACATTGAACACAATTATGCTAAAAATATCTGTCATTGAATCATTATTCCTTGGCATTCTAAGAAGCAGATTGGGTATAGAGCCAACATTCAAGAACCCTCAGCAATTTCATTAAATATTACCGAATTTTCTCAAAAAATTCACTCAGCTCTAGAAAATCTTCTCCATTAATCATTTTCGTTGGATTTCTGTTCATCACTTCCAGTGATGGTTGTTTCACCTCTAGAGTATGCACTGCCAGGCACCGTAACTAATAGATCATCCACAACTGTATTCTCTCCCATTTCCAAGTGCTTGTTGTCGTCCTGAAAGCCATAAAAACACTATTAGTGTTTTATTAATAGTCACACTTAAAACATTGGAGAGTTGGTGGAAGAAAAATAGCAGAATTTGATCTTTCGAGGGATGCATGAAGAAGATTAAAAAAATGCAGCTCTCTTCTATTGCCACACTATCTTTTACTAAGAGCACCCCAAGATGTGTGATAATTATTTGTTGGTATCATTTGAATTGGTGTCCTGTTTGTAAAAGTTGGGGTGGCAATAGAATCTCTGAAAAAGAAACCAGAACAATATTCAGCATGGTCATGTGGCAATGAGAGAGTCAATCTGAGTATCAGAATAACCAAAAATTCGGAAAAAAAAAACATGTATCAAAAGCATCTTGAAAACAACTCTTTTGACTGGTGAGTGAACTTATTATTTGGAATTTGGGATAAACATGATCATATCATAAGCTTTGAGAGCTGCTACTGGCACTCCAATTTAAAAAAAAAAGTGAATGGTTGACAATAAGTAGAAGTTGGTGTGCTAATAAAAACTCTCTTTTTTTCAATTAGATTTCAATTTTTAGGTTTAGGATTTTATATGAGACTAATCCTACTTGTGGACAACTGCTGAAATTGTTTGAACGAGTGTTAAATGTTTAGTAATGTTGAGATAATAATTTGAGCAAAAACTTTGTAACATTTTAATAGTGTGTTTTAATATTTAATTGGTGTCATAAATAATTTAAGAAATTGGGGTGTAATAAGTAAAAGTTGGGGTGCCAATAGCAGTCCCCTAAGCTTTTTGGACATGGATTTACCGACTGTATAACTAAATTACATGATAATTTTTATTAAGCAAAAAATTTGGGGAGAAGCCAACTGATAAACATTTGATTATCAAATTTGTGGTTTGCATAAGATAAAGTGCCATTCCTAGGTCTATACTGACCATTGATACTCAATAGAAGGTGCAGAGTCTAATCCATGACAGTTTTATCAGACGATCCAGCCTTCATATTACATGTCATGGATGGCCCTTAGTTTCAAGTCGTTTGATCAGTCAATGATAACATATACCCTATGACACTGTTGAGACTTGAGGCCTCACGTCATTACTTAAAGCTATAGAATAATTTCAGTTCTTTCAGTAGATACCTTAGACAAAAGAAATAAAGAAAACTAATCAACTAGAATTCAATGGCCTCTACCTTCAAATTAGAGTTCATCCGGTCTGTCCTTTTAACATCTTTGAGCTCACGCATGACCAATCTGAGTTGTTTCCTAGCCTCGCGTTGTTCAGAGCATTGAACTGCAGTAACTTCATAATGACAGGCCACACAGAGAGTCCTCATGTTATCTAGATTGCATTCCCCTATCCAAAAAACAGAAAAAAAAAAAAAAAAGATGGTAATATTAAGGCTTCAAATATGATGTCGCAGCAATTCGATATTGTAGATGGAACAAATTGTCTTGAGGTTCAGTGATCGTTATCAACCAAGCCAGGTCCAAATGATCTAGCTGAGTTTCAATTACCAAGTTTATATCAATTAATGTCAAGAATTATTTATTTTCATTGAGTGCGTGCCCTTGAACAATGATTTGAAAGATATATCAAGTTGCACACCTCCTCCTCTCCGGACAGGTACTATGTGGTCCGCATGCCATGCATTGCCCGCTTTCGGTTGTTGTACAAGCTTATCAAGTCTGCAAGATGTTGAACAATAAAAATCTATCAAAAAGCTGGACAACAATTGTACATCCACATGTTAACACTGTTCATGGAGTAAAAGAAATTCAAAATTCAGTGCAAAGTGCTAGTAGTTGCGTTGAGCATATAACCTTGCATCCAACTACAATGCCTGAAATGGATATTTTATGAAAAATAGGAAGTCCTTTTTATATAGCTAAGTAATATATTACAGCTCAGCACACATTCATGAAGTCGCATTCTGTAAGATTAACATCTATAATTTTTATATAAGTAAATGTATAAACATTAATGATGTGTTTGATTGAATATTTTATGAGTTTAACCTGTTAAACCATTTAAATCCTTTGTTCATCTTCAAGTATTCATGGATCACAAATGCAAGAAAGGGATTGCTCATCCTCCTATCGGATTGTAAGCCACTGCTTCAATGAAAGAGAGACCGTTAATTTTATTCATGTTTTTATATCTGCTTTCACTATCTCAATCCATGTTGTTGATGTTCCTCTCACTCTTCAAAATCTTGAACTTCCACCATTTCCTAACTGAGGTGGTAATTGAACGGTCTTCATTCCACATGATCAATAGGTGATATTCCTACATTTCCACAAATGCGTTCATTTCTACTTTTATTTTCCTTAGTCTTTCTACTCAGTATGATCACTTGCTATGCTCACTAAGAAAAGTTTGTTTCCTAATTACCCAATATTCAGCTCCATAAAAAGCATAAACGATCTTACTATCATTTTAGAAAATTCTACTTTTAATTTGATTGAAATATGTCGCTTGTTTTATTTTTTTATGGCTCAGTCTAAGTCACCAGTCTCTGCAACATTTAAGCACATTAAACTGCCTTCAGAAGAATCATTTTGCACCATAGCATTGGACAGGAAAAGTTGGCACATGTAACAAGCAAATTTACAATGTCACAATTCTCATGTATTAATTAAAACGTAACAGGACTCACAATTTCTTCCGACTAGCCACCTTTGGAGCTACCTTCTTAATGTACTTTCGCCGCTTTGCAACAGATAAGGGTCTTATGCATTTTACAAGTTTATGACAGTCCAGGTTGCAGACTTTGCAAATGCCGTGTTCTATTTTGAAAAGTTCCTGGAAAACCTCAAGAACGTTACTCACAAACTAACATATACTGACTACCAGACAAGATTAAAGGATAAATATAAATAATCAAGTTGGAACATCAGCAGGAAAACATCTCCAATTGCATCCAAGAAAATCTGGACTATAGGCAAAAGGGAGCTTCTATTGCCACACCAACTTTTGCTGAGCCACCCCAAGATGCGTGCTAATTCTTTAGTGATTTACATATTAATTGGGGTGGTGATAGCAAAAGTTGGTGTCGCAATAGAATCTCTCTAGGAAAAAGTATATCTGTACTCCAATCAGTATTTAAGTACAATAAAATATGAGATTAATGTCCTAACCTGCCGTAGGAAACTTCGATTGGTTCTTAGACGATATTCTACAGCGCAATCCAATTTACAGAATAGATCCTCAAAATATTCGGGAGTCTTAGCAAGTTTGCCCCTGAAATAGATCGTATATTAAATATATACTACAAGGAATTACTGTGAGGGATTATTGATTGGGGAGTTACTTGCACGGTCTTTGGCACAGCATACAAAGTGGTTCATCCGCCATGGTCCAACCCTGAATGCATTTCTTTTCCTTCTTACCATGGCCACTACATACAGTAACCTTCTTCCACACAGCATTTTCAGGCAACATATAGCTTATCTCATTCAAAGGTGTAGTACGTCGGTTGCTTCCACCTTTCAACAGTCCCTGTAAAAGTAAACTATTTGACTAACATCTTATCTAACTTCGCCAAATTGAAAAGAAAAAGAATAAATAATCAAGTTTTTTTTTTTTACTATGAATTCAATAGATTATGAAAGAGTCCGACTAGCCTTACTAAGGGTCTTGGGCTCACCTTGTGACATTCAAAAACATGATCTGATGCTTCAGGGTTGCAGAGGACAAAATCCTATGAACATTGAAAAAAAAAAAAAAAAATTCGCTGTTGAATTTTAATTTTAAATTTTGGAGTTTGGTGGAAGTTCGGTAGCCGTCCATTTTCAAAACCTTGGATCAAGCCCAAAAGCAAATGTTTTTTGTAATTCTTTTTTTTTTTTTTTCTGAATCTGAATTCTTCCATGAAATCTAGAGGGCTCTATTGTTGGATTGCTAATGTGGTAATCCATTTGAGCAAAACAACCCTTAGTAAGGCTTAAAGTCTTACAAAGTTAGTAAGGAAAATGTTCTTCATTTTAAAAAGGTTACATGAAGTAATATGCATGCCCAAGGAAAAGTCAGTATGTTTAAGTTCTTAAAAGACATACCCCACTTCCATGGTCACGGCTTTCTTTCAGAAAGGAAAGCTCAAAGCGCAATGGGCATTGTAAAGGCTTCCCAAGCAATTTCTTTTGTTGGATGGGTCTTAAATCATTCCAGTCCTTGATGAATTTCAGAATAACATCTTGGTATGCTGGATTTTCCTTGATACAATTTTTATTTATTTTCTTGCATACATTTGAAGCGGAAGTATTCTGTGACTCAAGTTCATCCGGGCGGAAATTCTCAAAGATCGGACTTGGTCTTGAATCTTTTCCTAGAATGCAAGCGTACAAGTGGATCCGTCCGGTATATTGACTTACCTGCAAAAGTATAGGAAACATTCAAAACTAATCCCATATGTGGTTGCTTTCACCATGTTCAATGCCAACTAGTTAATAGGAGTATACTGGACTAATTGATCACTTTAATCAGTGCAGTGCTAACGAACCAAGTACTCCAAAAGACCGATCTGTTGGAGAGGGGGAGTACTATGAATATTAGAGGTCACAGGGCTTAAGTGGGGCATGACACACCCGAGAGTGGATGAGATATATACACTCAACACTCCCCCTCACCCGTAAGGGTGGAAAAAATCAACCTCCCGACCTATATGAATCTAGTGCTCTGATATCATATTAATGACATAGCGGAAGTGTGTGAATCAAAAGATTCAATAGGTTGTGTTCAATGGAACACTCAAAATTAATTTGAATTAATAGATTCAATTGATAAACAAGCAATAGCTTAAAAGAAAATAAAGCATAAAGCTAAAAAGTAATTAAGAGAGAAAAGATAATTGAATTGATGATTATTGAATTTACGGATTTTGAGCTCCTTATTTAGAGAGCTCCATTATAACAATTTCGAATGCTACTAAAATACTAAAAATTAACATTCCTAATATATCTATAACATAATACTAACTTTCTAATCCTATTATAACTCAAATTGGACACTTCTAAGCACTTCTAATTATAGCATAAATAATAAAAACGGATTTAAAACAAATTAGAAACTAACAAGGAATTGTACTACTAACATAACCATGAAATAGAAATCCTACAAAACTTTAACTAGGATTGTAGATGTCCTACACCAAGCCCCGTTTCTTTGAGAAAACTCGTCCCCAAGTTTGGCGTAGGAGTAGAAAAATCATCCTCCAAAAAGCAAGGATAAATGTCCTTTACGTTGAATGTCAAGGATATGTGCATTTCATCAGACAAATCCACCACATAAGCGTTATTGTTAAGTTTCTTCAAGATATGAAACGGTCCAAATTTCTTTAGCTTGGTCTGTTTGTAAGTTCTAACAGGGAAGCGATCTTTACTAAGATAAACCATGACCAAGTCTCCTTCATAGCTCTTGAATCGTCTATGCTTATCAACATTTGTTTTATACTTTTCATTAAAAGTTTCAAGGTTCTTCTTCATTTGTCCATGGAACCAGGAAGGCTCTCAATCATGTCATGGGTTGCCACATTGGAGTTGGGCCAGAAAGAAGTTGCACATAATCCAAATTATGATTAGGTGCTTTGGAATAGACTTTCAGGAATGATGCGTAATTTGTAGAATGAGGACTGAATTATAAACGAATTCAGTTTGTGCAAGTGCCAAGTCTCGTTGCCTCAATTTGTCACCGGAAAGGTATGGAATCAAGTTGCCAAGAGTATGGTTCACAACTTCTCTTTGTTTATCTGTTTGAGGATGGGCGGTGCTTGAAAACTTAAGTTCATTTTTCAGTCTAACGCATAGCCTTCCAAAGCCAACTCAAAAACTTAAAAGTCATGATCCGATGTGATGGACTTGGGGATGCCATGTAGACGTACAACTTCACGAAAGAAGAGGTTGGCTATATTTACCACATTGTGAGTCTGGTGGCAAGGGATAAAGTATGCCAACTTAGAAAAACGATCAACAACTACGAAGGTGGAATCAATGTGGTTTGCTTGTCCTTTCCCTTTTTGGTATATGATGCAGCGACGAACAAAATCTTTAACATATTTCTTGAGGGACTTCCAAAAGTACCGTTCTTCCACAAGTGCAATGGGCTTGTCTCGTCTAAAGTGTCTTGAGAGTCCGCCACCATGTAACTCTTTGATAAGATGCTCACGAATTGAACCATTGGGAATGCATAACCTTGTTCCTTTGAAGAACCCATCTTGAACCACAAACTTTGAAGTACCTTGTTGTCTCGAGTTGCACTTTTCCCACATAACTTAGAATTCTGGGTCATCAATGTAGAGTTCTTTGAGGACGTCAAAACTTAACACATTGCTCCTTATAATAATGAGCAAAAAATCTCTATTTTGCGAGGTATGAGAAGGACTACGACTCAGTGCATCAGCAAGACTAAAGCTTTGATTCCCACAGAATTCTCAGTTCTCGACTTCCCGTAACTGAACTACTAGTTTAGTTTCTCTGATCAGCCTAGCTACCGGCACTTAAGTACCGTTCCTTTATTGTTGAGGCCAGATTTATGTTGAATAGTGAAGTTGAACTCCAGAAGCAAGGTGATCCATGAAGGATGCATGCAGTTGGTCAGACTTTGATTTTGGATGAATTTCAAGGCTTGGTGGCCCACATAGAGTACAAATCCATTTTGAATAAAGTAATGCCTCCACTTTCTAAGAACACAAACAACGACATAGAATTCTAGTTCATACGTACTCCACTTTTGTTTTGCCTCCGTTAGCTTACTAAGGAATTCAATAGGCTTTCCTTCTTGAGATAAAATAGCTCCTACTCCATGTATGGAAGCATCACAATGGATTTCAAAAAGTTTGTTAAAGCAAGAAAGTGCCAAAATAGGGGCAAAAGTAATTTTAGCCTTTAAGAGATGAAAGTTAGCTTCAACATCATTGGTCCAAGTAAATTTTTTGTTCTTCCATGTGTTAAAGGTGCTGCGATGGAGCTTAAGTCCTTAATGAAATGCCTACAGAAAGATGCTAACCCATGAAAACTTTGAGCTTTGACGGTTGATTTTGGAGAAAGCCAATCCCTTATGGTAGCAACTTTAGTTTCATCCACGTGCATACCCTCTTTGGAGACTACGTAACCCAAGAAAAATACTGAAGACATGAAAAAATGGCACTTCTTCAAGTTGATGTAAAGAGAGTTGGCTTTTAGAGCCTCAAAAACAGTCCATAGATGCAAAAGGTGCACCGTATCAGATTTGAAATAAATTAAGATATTAAAATAGACCACAACGAACTTACCAATGAAAGGTTGTAGTACTTGGTTCATGATGCGCATAAAAGTGTTAAGCACATTTAATAAACTAAACGGCATAACTAGCCATTCATAAAAGTCATCCTTGGTCTTGAAGGTTATTTTCCATTCATCTCCGGGTTGGATCCGTATTTTGATAGTAGCTAATTTTCAAGTTGAATTTGGAAATATGGTTGAACCTGTTAGCATGTTGAACATCTCATCAAGCCTTGGAATCGGAAAACGATACCTTATAGTAATTTCGCTCACCACACATTTATCAATATGCATTTTCAATGTACCATCCTTCTTAGGTACCAACAAGGCCAGAATCGAGTCTGGACTAAGGCTTGGTAGAATGAGACCCTTGGAAAGTAAGTTTTCCACTTGTTCTTTCAATATGTCATGCTCTTGTGGACTCATCCTATACTGGGCAGATTTGGGAGGACTTGAACCGGACAGGAAGTCATGAATCCAGTAACTCCGAAGGAAGAACAAAAAAAAAATTTCAAGGAGGGGTTGCACTTAAAAAGGAATTTGAGTAGGAGAGTATCGATTGGAAGATTACACTACCACAACGAACACTTGGCTTGTTTCCTTTAAGTTATCATTGATGTTGGTAGAAAGAAAACATGTTCTCTTCTCCTTAGCTAGTTGGGCAGCCTTGAGCTTGACATAGGAAGGATGTATGATCACTTTGACACCAATTGCATGAAAGAATAAGTGTTGGCCTTTTTCCAATAGACTATATCATTATCATGAAGCTAAGGCCTTCCCAAGAGGATGTGGCATGCTCTCATTGGGATGATGTCACAAATAACCATATCTTTATATTGCCCAACTGTAAAAAAAAAGGAAGCATTGATTGGTTACACTCTTCTTGCATTCATCGTCTACCCAACCTATAAAATAAGATCTAGGGTGTTGTATGGTGGGCAACTTGAGTGCATCAACCATGTGACTTGAAATTATATTTTCTGAACTTCCACTATTTATAATCAATTGGCACAACTTGCTTTACACCTTGTATATAGTTCGGAAAAGACGATGTCGAGTTGAAGGATCAACATGTTGTACTTACAATAAATTGCGAATAACACAACTTAGATATTCACCTTCATCCTCCTCATAAGCCTCAAAGATGACAGCAGCATCGTCATCAACATAGTCTTCGTCATTTTCATAATCAGCCTCGGCCACTAATGCTTGCTTGCTACAACACACTTCGGAGGTATGAACCATTTTCCCACACTTAAAACGCTTATTTTTCTTTGGGTGGTGTGATTGGGGTAGAGAGTGTTGGAGTTACATGGCTGAAATGGTTGGAAGAGCTGGTTGGATGGTGGAGGTGGAACTTGAGAGGTTGAATCATGGTTGTTATTGTCATAAGGGGGCTGATTGCAGGATGGATAAGGTTGATAAGATGGAAGGGTAGATTGTGAATAGTTTGACCTCCAATTGTTGGTATAAGAAAGGTGAGAAAAAGTACGAGAATCAAGCATAAAGAATTCTACCTTTAGGGCATTGTTTATGGTCGCGTGCAAGCTTGAGTATTAATCCAATTTCTCTTAAATTCTTCTATTCAACCCATTGATGAAACGTTTAATAGTTTGGTCTCTATTCTTTTAAAGTACATTCCTTAGGAGAAGACGAGGAAGTCATCAACATATTCTTGTACACTTTGAGACCCTTGCCTACAATTTTGTAGGTTGATGAACAAGGTTTGGATGTAATCTAGTAGTAAGTATCATTGGTTAAGCAATTGCTTCATGACTGACCATAGTTGCCCTTGCCAAAAGCCTTGACGTAGTCGATCTCGTTGGAGATGGTCCCACCAAGAGGAGGTTGCCCCGGTTAGCTTAAAAGACACAAGTTTGACCTTCTTATCCTCCGAAATTTCTATGTAATTGAAGAATCGTTCAACATTGGAGATTCAATCAAGAAAGTCCTCAATGTGCAAAAACCCATTGAAGGTAGGAATATCAGCCTTAAGTCTAGTCAAAAGACCGCTCTTGTTGCGAATATATGAGGATGGGTTATGGATGAACATGCATTCAACCTCCTCAAAATCATGGAAGGGCTGATTTGTGGATGGAGGATAATGGCATCGTCTTGCATTGGCTTCGCGATATGGGGGTCGGTGAGTGTGGGGGGTGTTAGGGGGAAGTTTATCAGGTCAAAATAGGGATGTTTAGTTGGGGGAGGGATAGTATAAGGATCCAATTCATCGATGTAATCCATATATGGGGTTATTATGGTCCTTGAAGGGTCATTGAAATTGTTTGATAAGTTTTGAATGATATTTGAAAGATTAGGGTTAGGAGAAACATTTTGTGGGAGTGGATATGTGGCTATTGAAGGGTGAGGGATTTTATTTTGAGGGTATAGGAGTGATGCGATATAGCTAGAAAGTTGAGGGAGCATGGTATGAGGTGTAGGGAGTGGTGGAGTTTGGGCAAAATCAAAATTATGGGTAAGGTTCTGATTTTGTGGGAATTCGGCTTATCCAGAAGAGTTTTCTTACATTTCTCCTTCTCAATGGTGTTGAGAACCATGCCTTACATTTCTCCTTCTCAATGGTGTTGAGAACCATGCCTTGAACACAAAACTCCAACATAACCATAATTTTGTGGGTGATTTGTTTCTTCAAACTTCTCCAATTTGACTTCCAATTGAGCTCTTAGATAAGGTTTTGTGACAAAATCACCTTCACCAACCATTTTTGTGGATTGTAACAAGGGCTTTGATACCACTTGACATAGTAGAAGCGTGTGAATCAAAAGATTCGATAGGTTTTGTTCAATGGAACACTCAAAATCAATTTGAATCAATAGATTCAATTGATAAACAAGAAATAGCTTGAAAAATAATAAAGCATAAAGCAAAAATGTAATTAAGAGAGAAAAGATAATTGAATTGATGATTATTGAATTTTCAGATTTGGAGCACTTTATTTAGATAACTCCATCATAACAATTTAGAATCCTACTAAAATACTAAATTTAACATTCCTAACTTATCTATAACATAATACTATCTAATTCTATTAGGACTCAAATTAGACATTTCTAAGCACTTCTAGTTATAGCCTAAATAATAAAAACGAATTTAAAAAAAATTAGAAACTAAAAAGTAATTATACTCCTAACATAACTATGAAATAGAATTCGTACTAGAACTAGAAATAGAAATCCTACTAAAACTCTTAACAAGGATTGTAGATGTCCTACATCAATTAACCAACAAACTACTCCAAAAGACTGATCTGTTGGGGGGGGGGGGGGGGGGGGGAGAACTGTGAATATAAGGGGGTCAAGGGGCTCAACTAGGATATGACACACCCAAGAGTGGAGGAAAATACAACCTCAACATACAACAAAAAGGGAGGGCAAGCTCTCATTGCTTGTGCCAAACTCACTTTAATTCTGCAAACGCCCCTAATGGCTAGAAAGAAAGAAGACAAATATTACTATTTCATTCCAATTAAATTGCTACCCAAGACTCAGATGTAAGTATAAAAACTGTCAGCTTTAGTAAGAAAAACATATCTATCAAAATAACTCACCACTAGGAGCACGACAATAAACCTCATTTCAACATGCATGACTTAGAAAGAGTTACATGGTCATGCATCCATGATCCGAGGAGGGAAGGGTAGCTGGATAGAGGAAGGAAGGATTGCTCAAATTTAAAATGAGATTAAAAATTGTCTAGTGGAATTCAAGGGGTTAGCTAAGTAGAGATAGAAAAATATTAACAAAATCATAATTTTTTTTTTTTTTTTTTTATTAGTAGATTTTTGTCAAGAACTTAGCAAAGAAAAAGCATAAAATTTATTAAGAGAGAGGCAAGCCCAAAAATCTCAAAGAATATGAGAAGGCCAAGACAAATGATTACAAAGTAGATACATAATACACGCTTGAAATAATTGTGACGTGTGTAAGAACAAATGGTGAGGAGACAAATGAGTACCCAATTATGACAGGTTTACATTAGGGATTGACTTTGAATCTACATCTGTTTGTTCTAGTTACTGATAAAGTAACTACTTATATTAAAGAGCAGCTCCCTTTGTAGTGTCAGTTTAACTCGTAGATGCAATCTTCATATACTTAGCCGGTAAATTATTTACTCAGCCAAGTCACATGCAACTGTGTTAGTTCCAACTTTGTTGACTTGTGACTTACCAAACACCAGCTACGCCAAGTCCAAGCCAAGCATGAAAGTCAAGAGATATTCTCATTGAACAAGTGATTGTGGTTCTCAAAAAGCTGTGAGAACCTTTCCACTATTACCTTCAATTAGTAGTAAGCATGTCATCTAACTTTGAAATCCCATAAACACAAGCCAATGAGCAAGAGATTCATCATTGTGTAAAGTTCATACTTCTAAGAAATAGCACATGGTAGGAAGAAGTTAAAATAAAGGGAAATTACATTTTGACCCCCTGTAGTTTTGCATAATTCCATATTGACCACCTAACATTTTGACAATTGCACCTTTCACAGACGGTGTTGAAGTTCAGGTGTTATTTTACTATTTTACCCTCTCATTTTACCAGTTTTTATACAATAAATAAATAAATTTTAAAACTATAAAAATTTCTAAGCATATATTCACTCTTAAGCACCAACCCATTTTTTCCCTGGGATATTTTTGTTTATAAAAAAGAATAATATTTTAAAAAGGGTAAAATGGTATCTATAAAAAGTAAAAAAAATGAAATAAAATAAATTTTTAACTGCTTGGTAGAAGGCAAGTAGACAGAAAGGGGGAAAGTGAGCCCGTTAGATAACTATAGAGGACGTAAGTGCAATGGTCAAAACACCCGGGGGGGGGGGGGGGGGGTCGATATAGAATTATACTAAACCATGGGGGGTGAAAGTGCAATTTACCTAAAATAAATAAAACAAAATCTAGTCCAAATAAAATCAGGTATAAAGGTCCCACCTCAAATCGCAGGGAATCTGCAGGGATGGAACTACCAACATCAGCCTTTGTCAGTTCAACAGGTCCGATTCCATCTCCTTCAGATGCTCTATTGAAGATTTTGTCCACCTACATTTTAAATTTACTAAAATATTTGAGAAACAATTGTCTCAGCACTGGGGAATGAAATCCCTTAAAGCATTACGTGTTCCAACAATTCATTTTCATCATTTACCGCATTCAATTTGTCTGTAAGAACTTTGTCAGAACTTTCAGTTCTCAAAATTTCACTAGTATAATCTTCTAAGCTTCCACTTGACACAGAATTCTCAACCATCTCTACAGAAGAAGCCATACTTGCCTGTTCATCCAATTGAATTTTGGTTCAGTAAAATTGAGAACAAGACAGCGGAGTTATGTACCAACAAAGCAATACAAGAGTAATAGGTGTGAATTCAATTTCAACTAGACCTTCAATGACTGTTAAGTTCTACCTTGAAATGAATATAATCTGTTTGGGTTGAATTGATTAGATTGGTTTCGATCCGTATGTTAGATCCATCCTTCTCAGCTATTATCTCGGAAGTGTCAACAGGTTGCATTTTCAGATTTATATCAGTTCTCTCAGAATTTGTTGTCTCTACTTCAGGGAGTTCATCACACACCGTTCTTTCCGATAGCCCATTCTCACCAGTAGTCTTAACGGTCTTACTGACAGGATTTGAAGTTGTAGATCCAATTTTCAAATTTTCACTCTTGTGTACCGAATTTTCATATTTAGAGAAATCCCCTTCATCAAAAACAAAATCAGAAATTCTTTCAACCTGCCAAACCAACAAAGTAATGTGTTAAACAAATTAGGAACCAATTTCCTCATTTGATACTGAGTGGTTTTTGACTCGCAACCAATGGATGTCCAAGTTGATAACAGCCTTCATGTGAGACAGGCATTTGTTATTTAGTACAAAAGCATTCGAGTTCTAATTAACTGTTTATAGCAAAAACCTAAAAGAAGTTCATGAATACGGCTAGTCCCATATAAAAAATAAAAGCAGAGATGATTTCAGGATACAAAAGAATGAAATAATCTACAAAAAAAAATCAAGATTTTTGGACAGGCAAGCAAACAAAAGGAGTTTAACACCTCTTTAATCCCAAAATACTATGGAGGTCACAGAAACCAATGCATTGCTGAGCTGAGTAATAAATTTAATGAACACTTCCAAATTATGTGAATTAATCCTCAAACAAATAGAACAAGAAGGATAAAACTTTACCGCAATTTCTTGAACTGCATCATATTTTCCATTCATCACAGAAGAAACACGTTGGAGACTCTTGTTTAAAATATGCCAACAGGACTCATCTGAAGTATCCTGAAATATGACAGTCCCTCTTAAAAACAACAAAAGATAAAGCCAAAAAATTAGGCAAATCTTTCTGTAAACATTTATCACCTTTGCAGAAAAGATGTATATGTTGACTGCATTGGTTTGTCCTCGCCTATGAGCTCTATCCTCAGCCTTTCACATCAGTTGCAAAAGTGCACATACACAAGACCAAAAATTGAAAGCTTACCAAAATCAAATTAAGGCAAAACAGGAAAATCAGGAACTTAAATCATCTTTAGTTAAAAAAGAGAAGAAAGAAAGCAAGAAAGATCAGACTAATGACCTTGGGGTTTGTTAGACATGCCAGACATAAGTTAATATTCACCTCAAAGGGGGTCTTATGGTGCAGATCCAAGTTTTAGAAGGATTGTTAATGACTAGGAAATGAAAAACAATGCTGCTATTTCCCATTGTCTTTGGGAAGCGCCTGCCACGGAGAACGTGATAAAAAGGATATGGAAATGGTGTTGGAAACCTTAGCAGATTTCACATCTACATGCAAATCAAAGAGAAATGCCCCACTAGAGCAAATGCAAGTTAGCAATTGATTGATGGAACCAAAATAGAAATAAAGACACAAGGAAAAAATAAGAGCACACATGATTTTTATCTGGAAAACCCTCCAATGTGAATGAAAAAACCATGGGACCTAGTCTAGAACTTCCACTACATAAAATAATGCGATACAAGTCTTCTCTGACAAAAAACTAGAGAATATTATGCATCAAAAGTAAAATCACAAGTCTTGGGTAATAAATGCAGCTCACAAATCACAACTTTCTTGACAACCATTAACCTCAAAAGACTGATCTGATGGGGAAGGTGCAATTATAAATATAAGAGGGTCACGGGTTGAGCTGAGGCACGATATGTGAGCACATGACACCCAAGAGTGGATGCGGATAACACAACACTCAACACTGTTGAATATTTTCAAAATAAAATAAGGTTTATTGGTTTGTTTTTTCTTAAGTTAGTTTTTGAAGTTTTTGTGTATATAAGGTTTAGTACCACATCGCTCACAAGTAAGAAAGTGGTGAACCTTATAAGTAATAGTCAACATAGTTAGTTGTATTTGTGTCACACATTTAGGCTTTGATCCAGTGCTTCGAGGTGGTGCGAAGCACCACCCGCGCATGCGCACGTACGACGTGCGAAAGGACGATTGGACGTTTAGGGCACATTGGGCGCTTTGAGGCGGCTTTACACTTCGCACGTACGCATCGTCGCGAAGAGCTGGGGAGCCTTAAAGTTTTCGGGATACGAAACCATCCAACGATTGTGGTTGATCCGTCACGTGTGATGGATCGGGTGCGATCAGCACCGCACGATCAAGTTAGTATCCGATCGGATACGATAGATCGAAATAATACTGGATCGAGAACGATCCGATGCGTTGGATCAAGATAGTACCTGATCAGAACGATTAGGTGTGATGGATGATATAGTACCTGATCAGAAACGATCAGATGCGTTGATTCATGATTGTACCTGATCAGAAACGATTAGATGCGTTGATTCATGATTGTACCTAATCAGAATTGATCAGGTGTGTTGGTTCATGATTGGAATCCGATCAGGAACGATCGGATCCGTTAGATCAAATGGCAACTAATCGAACGCGATCATAACTACTAGATCAAACAGATTCAACTAAAAGGTATTAGTTAAAAGACATGAAACACATACCTTCGATAGGGTGCAATCTGGATCATTAGATCTCAGATAAGGCACAATCTAATGACTATTAGACCAAGAGACATTAAATCATGACTCTTGGTCAACAGACACAAAAATGACTATAAAAAGCCAACCAGAATTCAGATTTCTTCACTGAAAAATTATGTATTCTCCTCTCTCTAAGCTTAAGATCTAGGCATCATCAGTTTCTTAATTTTCCGAATGTTCTAGGCTAAATCAGATCGTACATAATCTGATTTAGTATATTGAGTATAAGGCTTCTTTGTATCCTGAAGGCATTTGTTCGTCGATCCCTTGTGTACTTTGGTTCAATCAATAGGGGAGAATATTTTTCTAAAAGAAATCGAATCTTTTCGAGCCTAGAAGTTATTTTTCTTCCTCCATCGTAATTTTCCAACAAACACTTCCCCTCACCCATAAGGGTGGAAAATTCCTTCAAGGAGTCTTGAACCCGTAACCTATTTGAACCTAGCGCTCTGATACCATGTTGACAATCATTTACCCCAAAAGACCGATTTGATGGGGAAGGCACAACTATGAATATAAAAGGGACACGAGTAGAGCTAGGGCACAATACGTGAGCACATGACACCTGGGAGCGGAGGCGAATAACACAACACTCAACAAACTCTTGGGTAAAATCACATCTCTTGTTCAACTAGAAGAACAAAGAAAAGTCCCACTAAAACAAAGAAGATGCAAAGATTGGTAGAAGAAAGTGGTAAGTCACTACCATTTGTCTTCTTTTTTCCTCTTATCTTGCTCAAGAAAAGAATCTTCCAATTTCTTCATCAACTTCTCATCCTCTAATTCTTTCGCTTCTCCTTTTTTCTTTAATCTTCCATTTTTTCATTAATGAGAAAAAATCCCAAAAAGTCGTTTTATTGGAATGAAGATCAATTAATGCTCTCACAGACAACGAATTCTAACCTTTACCTTGAATTTTGTCAGTTATAGTTTAAGAAAAGTGGGCCCACCCACATGAGCAGGGAACCCCAAAAATAGCTCGTTCTTGACTCGTGAAGAGGGATCTATCATGCTCAAACTTATCATTCTTTTACAATACTCATGATTATCCTTAGTGCCTTAACTTATCATATCCGAAGGATTCTTATCAATATGGATATTCTAAATATGTTGGTCTTCTTGAACATCCTGAATACAAGAATATATATTTCTATACGCTTTGTTTCATAGAGAAAACTTGAATTATTACTAAGACGAATGGTGTTCTGGATGTCATAATAAACGACATACTTCTTATAGCTCCATACCCAAATCCTAAAAGAAGTTCTTCATCCATAGCATTTTTTGTAAGCCTTTGTAGCCGTGAAATATTCTACCTATAGTAGGTAGGGGCAGACACTTCTGCAATTGGATTGCTGTAAGACTCCTCCCCCAACAAAGTTGAATTAGTACGCCAAAGTAGACTTCCTAGAGTCAAATGTATTCAATCATGTTTGCATATGTATATCCATTTCACATAGGCCCACCTGTTCCAAAGCATAAATAGACTTAGGATGATGCCTTGTGATACATGAGAATCTACTTTATTGTTGCCCAATGCTCTTTGCCATGATTGACAAGAAATCTGATAACTAGTAACAACACGAATTACGTGTGTAATATTAGACCTCAGGCGTACCATCACATACATCAAATTTCCCACAACTGATGCATAGGGAATTTTCTCCATCTCTTTTTCCTTTTTAACTTGAAGAGCTTTGTTTTGAAATAGGCTTGAAATGACCAATAAGTGGAGAACCGTGGTGGTTCGCTTTTTCCATGTTGAATCTCTCAAGCACTATCTTGTGATAGCCAAATTTTTTAAAACCTTTCCTACCACGGGAGGAAAAGGAATCAATTATGAGATGTTGCGCTCTACCTATCATGTTCCCTTGCAAAGTGCAATAACAACATGAAGATCAAATATATTTACTACAACAATGAGAAAAGGTGAAGTAGAAGTGGTTCGACACCAAAATTTGGATCCCACAAATAACCCCACCTTCATATTTAATCTAAACACAATCAGGGTCATTTTCGTCAAAAACCAATAGAACTACAATCCCACGACCTTATAATCCCATTGGTTAGTTTTCAAAATTACAAAAATATCCTTTTACTATGTAATCTTCCAAAACTTTCTGATTAATATTTTAAATTACAAATAAGCCCTTATGATATATGTACATTTGCACATGCCACCTTCTAGTGAGATTAAGATGAGAAGAGTAATCAATTGTGAGATGTTGAGAACTACTTGTTTGACTTACATTTGTGTTATGTGAGTCCATTTGTGTGGTTAGTAAGGTCAAAAGGGGAAAACACTTTATTTTGGTGACGACTAAGTCTTTAATGGCCAGTCTTCTCCATTTTTTCCCTTTCTACTTCTATTGATTATGTTTCTAAAGTAGCATCCTATCTCGTTTCTTCAGCAGTAGAACTAGATTTATGTAAACCTGCAGCAGGATTCCACTAGATCGACTATGAAACGAGCTTTTAAGAATTCTTACTTTGAAGTCACAAGCTTTGGATTTTAGGCCTACATGGGGGGATAAAAAGGAAAGAGAGAGATGGGGTTTCTCTTACTTTTGGCATAGCAACGAGCTATTAGCTTAGTGGTAAAAAGAGTACTCCTCAATACTTGGATCAAAGTATTTCTTGAAGTAAGGATATTTTCCATTACCTTTCATCAACTCACTATTCTATTTGTAAAGAGAACATTACTTCAGCTCGAACTAAGGGAGTGTTTTCGAAGAAGGTAACATCCATGGATAGACGTTTTTTTCCCAATAAGTCTCTCAAAAGACATATATCACTTCTAAGATGGGAGATACACCACAAAAACACACCGAATGGCTTTAAGATTAAGTTTTAATACCTAAAATAAGAACAAAGCAAAAAAGAATAACAAAAGACTTTGGGAGGAATAGAGAGAAGTAAAAAAAGTGGATACTAATTAAAGGAGATTGGACATTAAGAGCATGAGTAGGAATCCTATATGAGAATGAAACGTGCTTCATACTGCAGCATTTCTGCAAGTTCTTGTTGAAGAGGAGAATCTTGGCAACTTCAAGTAAATGGCGATTATTTGGTGAAAAAGAAAAGCACAAACTGTGATATATTGCTATTTTGATCAAAATATTTTACTTTTATAAAATTTCAGCAATAAACTAACAAAAAATAGTGATAAGAAAGCAATATGATCAAAAGGGAACAAGATAATATGAGTTTTAGGGCAAAAACGACTTCACAATCTGATTTCAAGATAAAAGACTCAAAAAAACTAATTACAAAGACTCATATTAAAGTATTTATGCTAGCGTTACAGCAGATCTAACATCCTAGCCTTTGATTACATCATTAACCTTTTAATCCTAACCCTTCAAGCTATTTAAAAACTCACATGACCATTTTAAAAATACTAGGGGCATAACAATTATCGACAAAACTAGCATAAAACATAAAATATTCCAGAAATACAATAAAGAAAAATTAAAACTAAAAATCCAAACTAACTAGAACCCAAACTAAGCCTAGTAGGTCCGCTTGGCTTTTGTACACTTCTTGGATGCTCCTGCATCATTATTCCTATCAGCAATACCATTTTGTAGTGGGATCCATTTTCAGCAAATTCGACTTATTGAAAAAGTTATGATTAAACAGTGACTTTTTCCTTCATCGATTTAATCATTACTTCTTCAATAAATCATGACTTTTACGAAAAATTCTTTGACTTATTGAAAAAGTCGCGATTAAATTATGAGCTTCTTGATTAAATTGCGAACTTTGCAATAAAATCAAATTAAAACAAAAAATGAAAATGAAGCACAAGTAAAAGAAGATGACCTTGATGAAGATGTGCTAAGCATTGTATAGATGCAGCATTAGATAATGAAGATGCAAATGAGGACGACACTGAATATTCTTATATTTTGAATAATATAAACCTTGAATGTGTTGTGAATTTGTGGTTACTTGTAGTGGATGCAAGGATTACATCTAAATGGGGGTTCGGTGATTTATTAATGTGGTTTAATATGAGACTTGGTGATATAATATGAGAACACAACTTAGTATTCACAATTACACAGACTCGAACATAGCCCAATTTCTTTCCCTTTTTGTACAAGAGAGTATAAGGAAGTGTAAGAAAGACAGTGAAGAAGTAGTTTACTCTGTATGTCCCAAGGTATCAAGAAAACAAAAAAAAAGCTTGTGACTCTTTATGTTTTTTAGAGGATTTATTCTTGATGTTTTTTAGACTCTTTATCTTTCTTGGTAGAGAAGATCTGGAATACCAGATTCACGTAGTGGAGTTTCTGGGCAACGTCATGTGGTTTTGTTCTTTGTATTGAAGTGTTTTCCACATAAACTCTTGGTGTATTATTCTATCATTCATTTACATCTTTTATTCCAGCGCATAACCTCCTTG
The DNA here is from genome assembly GCF_017979445.1 of Akebia trifoliata. Taxonomy (NCBI): domain Eukaryota; kingdom Viridiplantae; phylum Streptophyta; class Magnoliopsida; order Ranunculales; family Lardizabalaceae; genus Akebia; species Akebia trifoliata. Next base: position 7,997,355 of record NC_141377.1, on the reverse strand, counting down.
ATTGCACGTAGGGGGAAAAGTTTGTTAAAGATTTTCCCAACATTTTCACAATGCAAAAAAATTAAATGAAAGAAGGATCTATTCAACAACATATAGAGGTGTTGCAATACATATGAAAAACTTATATTACATGAATTTCAGTAAGAAGTAGCACACATTAAAATCGCGCATGAAACATATTCGATGAGTCAATGTCACCAAGCCTTCAAAAACTAAAGTCAATCATTTAATATATCAAAATGCATGTCAAACACCAACAGACGGCCTTAGATTTAAATAAGAAATATCAATGGATGCTATATCAAGCAAATACACCATCCCAACTTTTAAACCCAGTTAAAGTGTACAATTTTTTTCTTCCTAAAACTGGTTTCAATTAGGACAAAGTCAACTGTAATGGAGCCATCAGATACAAGGTCAAGCTTAAAACACTTGAATAAAAAACTTTGCAAAGCGAACTTGATGCAAGGAATTCGACAACATGCGTTCTCCCATTCTAGTCATAAAGTTAAGCCATTTGTAGTAGTGTCCAGATTTTAATTAAACAAAAGGATTGGAGGAAAGCCATTGTCAAATGATTTATAGGATGAATTCCAAATGCTAAGCAAGATTTCAGATTGTACACCTGAAGCATTTCTGATGCAGACTGAGGCATCTCCAAGAACACAACAGTTTGGGCTGATGAAAAGTCTATTCCAACTCCTCCAGCAGTTATTCCAATTATTGCAATCTTGATCTAATTACAGAAGAAAATTAATGTGTTATTATGTCTCAAAACAAACTTCTTAACCATAGGAAGTGAAATATACTGCCAATTAGTTTTTCTCAAATGTGTGCCACGCCTCAAAAATATGACTGGTGAAATGCAACTTTAGTGACAGAAAAATAAAAATTGTAAACCCATCTCATGGAACTGATTGGAATAAACATGAAGAAAGAACAGCCTGTAAAAGAAAGCATATGCATTATGTGCTTGTGCATGAAGAAAATCATCACATTGGTGTTGCACACGCAACTTGGGGAATGTTTCATAAGTGTTGCTTAATAATTTTCTAAATATGCATCAAGTTGTTTACTCCAATCAAGTGAAAATCTTTAAGGTATTTGATGCATTACAAGCTGTCCTATCTAAAGATGTCAAGATTATGATACGGAATTGTGAAAGTCAAACCACATTTCACAGACACAACTTCTCAATATCCATGTAACCCAACCGTGTCCATAACCAAACAATTGAGAACTTGTTAGAGGAATATAACACAAACCTCTGCAGAAGACCGAAAAGCTTGTACGGCTGATTGCCTATCTCTAGCAAGAGTGTTCCCATCAATTCGAACAAATCCAATTCCTTTGTCACAAACAAACTCCTAAGGATTTCAGAAAAAAAGAGCCATTTGATCATCAAAATTCAACTCTACCATATGTAGAAAGAGCGACTTATATAATGACTATTAAACATGAAACAAGTACTCCTGTAACCAAAGAGCAACAGCTAGAATTTTCCATACAATCATCATTATCATCAAAACCTTATCCAAAAATTTTGGGTCGGCTGAATGAATCTTGTTCGTCACTTCAATAATGTCTAAGGTTATGTATTTTGTTATTGCAAGTGTGTTCATCATATCTTCTCTCACTACCTCAAGCTATGTTCTTTAGGGTCTTCATCTTGCTCTCTGAGAAAATTCAATTGGCACTTTCCATCTTTCTAGGACTGTAATCACCCTTCATTCCAACATAGAAGAAATTATAGTAAAGAACTTGTCTACCTGTACTCCATCTAGAACCTTCAAGTGATGAGCAAAAATTAACATTTTATGAGAGCTAAGAAGTGTATCCGAATTTTCTGCACATTCTGTTTCTGTAACAATTGGGTGGAAGCAGAGCCACTTGCGAAACCCAGAAAGCTTTGCAATACCAAGTTCTTGATGAGAAAGCTGTCTTGAAGTTCTATGGCAATCACTTGTACCTGAAAGCAACAAAACGAGAGCTTGAAAGAATTTAATCTGAACATTATTTTCTAGGAAAATGCCGAACTGAATTCGTTGGACACCATACTGACCAAGGCAGTGTGCGAAAAACCACAGAATTTTCCTTTGTAGCTCGAGGAAAAAATCATTGTTTTCTGCACACTGCCACATCAGTGTGGTGTTGAGCACTGACCAATGAAGTCAGTTTAGAACAACTATTGTATATGAATGAAATGCAAACGTAAAAAGCCCACTATCACAGTCCAATGCAACCATTGGCCAAAAATCAACATACTGTAGCTTTTGTATAAGTATTCTAACATTTCATGAACTTCACTAAATTTGATAGGGTATATCTTAAATAAATTTGTACCATGCAAAATACTCGTTAAACATGTGAGATTTGAGGTGCGCTAATAAAGCTTCTACACACCCGTAGCCCATTATTTCCATTTTTTTCACAATTTATTATGTTCTATGATGAACGGAAGAAGGTCAAAGGGCCGTCATTAACAGAAATCAGATAAACTGATAAAACAAGGAGGACATCAAGGTGTTCCTCGCAAAATGATCAGGGATAAATAGCTCTCTTCCCATTTTTCTTCACCAGAATCAGCTTTCTTTCAAATCATGCATGACCAATTGGAACGTGCGTTTATTTTTTGGATATATAGCGAGGATCCATGCTATGCGGACATAGCAATTTCTATACTAGATTCTCTTGTTTTTTTCCTCTGAATTCTATTTAATCCGCCCTAGGTCCCTCAACCATGAGCATGCAATTAATGTTTTGCATGATCTAAAGTAAAGCCTATGCTTTTTTAGTTCCATGCTTGGAAAAGAGCATCATAAATATTATTCCAAACAACACATTCAAGACACCATGTTAAGAAGTACCAAATCAAAAGGTAATAATCTATGACCTCAGGGCGAACTTGCAATGATATGATGGATGAAGCAAGATGTCACAACAAAAATAAAAGGAATAAAAAAAGGTGAAATTAATAGATATAAGAAGCAGCGCGGCGGAGCAAGGGCGGCTGCAAAACAGCAGTGGAGCAAGGACGGAAGTAAGGAGAGAGAGAGAGAGAGAAGTAAATTATAGGGTGGATTTCATTTTCCTACAGGGCGGGTGGTGGAGAGAGAGGGTACTTATAGGATGGATTTCATTTTCCCATGAGACTAGGTGGGAAAATGAAATCCAACATTGGCTGGATTGTGGGATGAGGCCATTTTTCATAGAAAAATTCCCATCAAAAAATGTAAATCGTGATTTTCCATGTGTAATGAAACAGACCCTAAAGGTGCAATCTATGGTGGTTCTGGTTGAAACCACAAGCTCTATGGATGCACAATGATCCTAGAAGGTGGAAATAATAGGTAAAGGATATTCAATCTCTTTTCTTCAACAATGAGCTTCTCTAAAGGAAAAAACCGTCGTTCAATTTTATTAGTGAGAATTTTTATGCTCAAGCACACCCATGACAGGTCCTAGTCATTGATTGCATGAGATTCTAGTTGTCTAATGCCTTCTGAAAATAGACAAATTTATTCTCAAGTTACATAAAACCCAACCTCCCGTTGCCCCTTTTTATAGGTAAAACCAAAACCCATTAACTCCATAAATATACTCCAATATATGTCATTCATTTGGACTAGTGCCTTATGCTGCCTTCAGAATGCAACCTCTAGTTATGTCAATTGTCAACAAATGCCACCACTGAGCAATGGGACTCGAGGAAATATATAAATTGACAGATTTTCACACCTCAACTACTATGATAGCTACCAACCTATAACAAAGATTCTCACACATTATTGTTTTAATTTCCTCAAATACCAGAAATCTATATATATATATATGAACATAGAACTGTTAAGAGTAACTCTCCACTATTGTAACAGATAAGCAAAAACAACAAACTTGTGTTTTTATAGGTTATAGTTGTCAATTTATCACCATTGCTACACAACGATTCGTAAGTTACCACTACCCTTTTTGGCTACTTCCATGCATCTTCTCTTAGTTATTTTCTCCGACTCAATTGCAGTGCATGGGCAATAAGTAGCATCAAGCAGTTATCAATTGAAACATGATGCTCGGAGAAAGCCAAATCTGCTCAATATATTACAGAATAATAAACCAAAATACAATTCATGAACCACAGGCACTAATCAGTAATATTATCACAGTGGCATGCTCAACCAAAAACCACGTGCCAACACACTTAATGATGCAAATTATGTTCTTAAATTATATGTTAATAATCTTGGAATTACCATCACATTCATTAAAAGTTTCTGAAACACTATCTTTGTCAGCCTCATTTTCGGGGGTGCAATGATTCATCACAGGTCCAATATCTTGTCCGCTTTCGTTGCAACTGCTATTACGCATCCTCGCAGCAGACATTGCAGATAAGATATCTGATCTCTTCAACATCAATCGTATGATCTGTCGACGTTTTGGCGGTAGTTGTACCAACACATGTTCCTTCAATCGTCGTATCTATCATAAGCAAACATTATGTCATGAATTAAAGGATGTTTCTATATAATATGGCATCCCAAGGTTCATTCAATTCTTAATGCTTGGCATTGAAGAAGGAACCCATAAAACTCTAAACTTATCCTTTATTATCTTGACATGATTTAAACATCCTATGGGGGCTCAACTGAAACGAAAATGAGAAATAAATAATACATGTTGCACTGACCCGCTAACAAGATATGATGTATAACAGTAAATGTAGACCAATTATAATTTATAAATTCTGACGAAGAAGCTCTTTTGGCAGTTAGAATTAAAATTAGAATTCAAGCATCATGGTTAGACTGGTACAATGAGGTTGTTGAGTAATTTATCGGTGCTAACAACAATCACAATCAGTTTGGTGTAAAACATTCAGATACATTTCACGTTTTAAGAATTAAAAATGATTCTTTAAAAGATGCACTGTTGAAAATTGATTAGTACCAAATCAAAGCCAAAAGAGTGAAAGAACAGACCATGATAGTTTGCTTAAGTAAAACGTTCAACTCTTCCAAGCGGATGCCCTTTGAGAAATCCTGAAAGAACAAAAAAATGAATCATTTAAGATTTTTAACTACAAAAATAAAACCAAAAGATATCGCTAAATTAGGACAAGGAATGAATTTTTGAAGGCTCCTTTATCTTCTAATATTGCATTCTTAAATGGATCAAATCCTGGATAATATTCTGATTATCTGTCCCTTGATCCTCCAATTCTTCATTATGTCCTCCATGTGAAAATCCAAAGATGAATCGGTAGATCACTTACTCATTCAGTGCTCATTTGCCCGGCAATCTGAGTGTTCCGATTGTGTGTTGTTATCGGATGGACAGCCCCAAAGATGGTTCATGATCTTTTTCAAGGACAGTACACCAAAGCAAACTCAACTAAAGGAAGTTTTCTTTTGCAGGATGCTTCTGTTTGGATTGTGCTAGTCATTGTTCAATAAAAGGAAAAGAAGAGTTCAGGAACCCCCCAAAAGCGTGGTGTTAAAGAATAAAGACTAAAGCATTCTTATACTTTTGGTCTTTGGTTTTGAAGGAATTAAGGCATTGTAGCTTAGATGGTTTTGTATTTAAATAGGATATTTGGTAGGTAATTAGTTTATATTTTCTTTAATGATATATCTACTGATTTTCTTTTAAGGTATATCTACAATGGGATTTTGCATTCCACTGTAGCTTCAATGGTTTTGTATTTAAATGGGGTATTTGGTCCATAGTTCTTATGTTTTGCTTTATGGTATCTCTATTTATTCCATCTTCAATAGAGTGAGTTTGCATTCCCTCCTGGTTTTATTTGTTCTAATAAATTTTCTCTTATGAAGAAAAGAGTGAAAAGGAAATAGTTTGTAAATTCCAAACACAATAGATATGTAATCATGATCTAGTCTATGATGGAAACACAAAGAGAAGGAAAATTGCATGACCTTAAGTATTGTCGAATAAGTAAAGCAAATTTTGAGAAACTAATGAACATTACATATGTTTCAGTAAAGCATATGAGTTACCTAAATGCAACTCCAAAGATGTACCTGGTAAATCTTCCCTTGAGCATCTTGAACAAATTTTAGTTCGCAATAATTTCTTGCGAATTCATATTTGTCCTTACCCAACAAACAAGGCCTAAGGTGAAGAGAAACCACCACCAAAAAAACAAAAGAAGAATTAATGAACCATAAAGAAATTATTTTTATTCACATTAAACATTGGCAATTTCAGAGATAAGGTATGAAGAGAACTTGCCATAATATATTTATTTGATGAAAAATGTCATAAGGCCTATGATCACCTAAGAAGAAATACAAAATAACAAATTAGAATGCATTTAAAATTGATAGAATCTCAATAAGAAATGTGGTATGAAATGTTTAAAAACAAAGTTTTACAAGGTTTTATAACCGCTAATAATGCCACCATAATAATCATCATCATGACATATTGCAATACAACTTTGAGGTCATGGGCTCAACTCCAATAAGGTCTATGTGTGTATGAGTCAATATGCAATCCTCCATCTCTACAAAAGACTATCATAGGGGGAAAAAATTAATGTAGGTCTTCCTTTGTTATAATTTAGCTCGATAAGGAACATTTTTACCAAGTACCAGATATATAGTGTCATCAACATTATTTAAGACTCAACCAACATAAATAAGTGGTTTTAGAGATGTGTGAGGCGTACGCCTCAAGGCTTGCCTCAGGGTGAGGGTCACTAAAAATGCCTTTAGGTGTGAGGATGAACATAAAAGAAGCTAAAGAGTACTACTCCTTAGACTAAGAGGGGTCCAAAAGGCATACGCTTCAATGTGAGACGTGATTAAGGCACGCTCCTTTTGACCAAAGTGTACGCATCACGTTAATTTTTCTATTTTCATTTTTTTTTAATTATATATTTCTTCCTCCCTTCCCATTCTTATTCTTTTCTTCTTTACTTCAATTTCTTTGTTGTTGCTAACATGCAACACAATTACAGCACTTGTAATAAATTTGAATGCAAATTAGCAATACATGCAAAGGAAATTATTGAAATGATTTAATTCATAACCAAATTTTTGTAGCATTTTGTATCATCTGAGCGATGAGATTGAAAATGTGGTATTTAGTTGTATTTCTACAATAAATAAAAATAGTTTTTACCATAGAAACTTTCAATAATTCAATTATAAACTATCTACTTTCTTTTGAACTATCCAATAATATAACGTTTAAAACTTTAAGCGGATATGAAACTTGAAAATATATGGTTCCTACCCTAAATTTTCAATTTTTCAATACAATATCAAGCATTTAGGGCATACGTTTTATGCCCCGAGACTTACGGCTTGAAACGTTGGCTTGTCAAGTATTTTTTTGCCAAATAAGCAAGTATGTATTAATCACAAGAAAATTACAAAGGGGAGGCCCATTAGTTTACAAGTCTCAATTGAGGTAATTGTAGTTTGTCTCCAACTAGACATTTCCTTACAATCAAAGGTAAGCTCTCTAAAGTACAAAACGGATGATTTGAATGGCTCCTTATTGGGATATTTGCTAAGACATCTGCAACTGAATTGCCTTCTCGCTAGGTATGTTGAACTCTCCATTCGAACCTACCCAGTTTATTTCTTATTTTTTGCAAAGTTGAATTCACTTTTCAAAGTAAATTACCTCCTTCCAATCCATCACAATGAGAGAGGAATCTAACTCAACTAGAACAACTAACAAGACCAAAACACTCCAGAGCAGCTTCTAATGAGCTGCATTCCGCTTGGTTGTTCAGCATAACACCAAAAAACCAACAGGCCGCACAGATGAAAGCTCCATTGGCATCTCTAAGGAGTCCACCACCACTTGCAAACCCCAGATTTTTCTTTGACGCTCTGTCTACATTTAACTTTAGCCAACCAAGAGGAGGTTTGAGCTAGCAAACCACAAAACATCTCCCAGTAGGAATTGACTTTACATTGAAGTTTACTTGTTGCAACCTACACCCTTCTTCAGCCGAGAACAACTTCTTGTAACTCAACCCTCCATCCAACTCTTGCAACCAACGAAAAGTGTTGTTGATGGCTCCTTGAACTGAAGGCCTTTTGTCTTCAAAGATTGAGCCATTTCTAGCACCCCACACTATCCAGAACATAACCCATGGGACTATGTCAGTGACAGCTCCAAATTGAGCAAGTTTGATCTATTCCACATCCTTATGCTTCTTTGATTCAAGGAAACAAAAGATTTGCTGAGGAGCATCAAATCGAAGTAGTTCCAGCCTTCTATAATGAAAGAGCATTTCAAAAAGAGGTGGTCGATTGACTCTCTTCTTTGTGGTACATAGGACATCTGGAAGCTAACTAAACATCCCATTTGTTTCCTCACTGAATCCATTGGACATCTTTTGTGAATTAATTTCCAACTGAAAGTCTTGACTTTGGTTGGGATTCTTGCTTTCCAAATATATGACTAGATTTCATTTTTTGTACCTCTTGTTATGATTGAATTCAACACACTGTAGGAAGAAAACAACTCTGATGTAGTTCGTGCCAAACTACCTTATCCACAGTGCCCACTTCTAGTTCAGAAGATAAAACTCCATTAAAGGCCTCAACACCCCTTAACTACGGTGAAATTCTAACTAATCTTAATTAACTAACTTGACCATAGTTAATTTACCTCTACCCATGATTAAATCTAAACCCAATCTATATGATCCTATGCAAGCACTTTTTTACAACTGACCCCCTCTACTTAGTCCATATGACTTCATATTGCCACCTCAATTTATAGTTCTCTCCATTATATAACAATTAGGTAAATCTCCAAGTCTCTACTCTTTCATGCATTCTCTATTGCCTAAGCATCTCTAGAGACCTCTCATCCCCCTTAATTACCTCCACAAATCTTCATAACTCAAGTCTAGTGTATATGCCTCTTCTAAGGCTCTTCACTCAACACCATTAAAAAGTTCTAAAGGATTCTTGAAGAAAAAAATTAGTAACCTTCTTATGTCACCTAACTTGGTATTTGAGAAGAAGTCTTCATTTAATACTTAGTAAAGTAAGCGATTTCCCACTACTACATATTCTTCTATCTTTTTCATTTTCTTTAGCCAATTCTTATTCTTATACCTTTCTTTCTTATTAGGTTCTCCCCTCACTTAGAAACTACAGCATCAACTCTTCTAGGAGAGTCTACCTTCAAGCATTCTTGAAGAGGAACACATACAACCATAGGTAAGATCTATTAGTGAAGGAAACTTTAGCTAGAATATGAACTATAGACATTCATACTTAATGAAGTCTTTTTGTATTTTAGCCCTAAAAGAACTCAAGTTGGTAAAGCAAGAGCACGGAACAGAGACCGAGGAATGGGATTTTTACGAGTTGTCCTGCGGTTTGAGAAGGTATGTACCTTCCCACCCTAGGTAGGTCACCCGGCATGTTTTCTAAAATAATGGTATTGCTGATTTTAAAACTAATAGTTTGCAAAATCTACGTCATTCAACTTATTTGACATAGGAGGGAAGATATTGTGTTTTATATTTCACTTGCCATATGTAGAATGATTTTCTTGACTTAATTATAAATGACTTGGTTATTTGATATTAATCGTTAGAGAAGAAAGTTTCATCCTTAAATGTTTATACACTTCTAAATTATGGATTGTTTTCACTATCTTGTTAGACACTAGAAACATAAATATTCGAAGAAAAAACATCACTAGAAATCTTACAACCTACCTCCCATAATTGTTATATAATATTTCTATTTTATAACATAGAAAACTCTTATGTCATTCATGAAATATTTTTGTTTTATAATATGGAAGTACATCATTGTTACCATGAAATGTTAATATGAAGTGCGTATGTTTTATTATATCTATAAAGTTCTCAATATTTCTATTTTTCTATATAAATATACATCATTTTGCCATGGAATACTTATGTTTTATTACCTAGAAAGCTCTCAAATATTTCTATTTTACATCATACAAATACCTCATTTTTATAAAAAACAATTTGTTTTGTAAAATGATTTATAATCTAGAACCACCCATCTAACCCATGAAAGGTTTTGTTTTGTAAATCGTAGTAATGTTTCCTATTTACCATAAGGAATTTATAATTTACAATTGAAAAACCTCTTATGTTTACTTTGAGATATCATGTTTAGTAGCTTAAAAATATCTCATTTTTTTATCAAATGTTTCTGTTTTGGAAACAAAAAAACCTCTTCTATTTTCAAAGTTACCTATGCTAGAAGTAAGTGCATGTACTAAGTATGTATAGATGACTGTTGCGATGTGTACACGTCACATGGATACCTAGCGGTGTAATTTAGGAGTAATATAGTGGATGATCAATTTTGAATATGGATAATACATTGTTTATGCTTATGGATGGGTAATTCAATGAATATATTAAGATAAAACATGACATTGGAATTGACAGGCAATTTTTGGGTATCCATGGAACGAGTTGTTTCGTATTTTGATTTTCTTTTTAACAAACCGGAATTAAAACAATTATTATACCAATGATTTAACATCTCACCGATTTCTTCGGGACTTCTTGCAAATAAAACACATACTTATATTATTTTAGTACAATTGATAAGTCGGAAAAGGACTGTGAAACTACCTTGCGGGTAATCCCTTGGCTCTTCCGGAAACGAGGAATTACCTAAGATGTCGATGGATTTGACTTGCTCTTTGGAGGTATGGGACGCCTTGGAGACAGTTGCTACCAACGAAGTCTAGGAAATACTGGTTATATCTTTTTCCGATAAACCTTGATTTTGGTTGTAAAGAGATTGAGGTCAATAGCAAGAGGGATTTGAGACTACACGTACGCATGATAGGCATTAGATGCAAGGTTCACACCTGGTTTAGACATGGATCATCCTAAACTGTAGTTGTCAAATGGTCGACCGCCATTAAATTTAGTTGGGTCGTTGACCATATTGTCAAATGGCAACCTGGGCCGAAAAAGATGGTATATTGCGAACGAATCCACGCTCTCCATGAGAGCCAACGGTTGCCACACTAAACCGGAAAATCAGGACAAGTGAGGACGCCCAACCCATGTTAAAAGGCCAACAATGTTAGGATCCCTCATCGGTAAATTAATGGGACCCTGGTTCCATTCTACGCCGGTACATAGTAGAACTCTGCATGACTGGACAGTTTGATTTTGATAGGAAGATCAGTCGCAAGATACTCCTCACCTCATGTTTTGTAATGTGATCTTATATGCATATTTATTATGTCATTATATAACTATAATAACTGAAATAAAATCAATTGATTATTGTGGGAAAACGCGTTTAATGACTTGTATTTTGTAAGTGTATACTTAGCTATTTTAGGAAATTTTGTAACAGCCTGTATTCCTAGAATCAGGCCGATTTGGTTAGTTTCCTATCTATTAGAAAATCCCATAAATCATGGGATTTGATATAACCTAGTTAGTTTTCCCTTTTTGCTGCTAGGGTTGATGTATATAGCTAACATTTTGTGTATTATTCGAATGTATGAAGAAAATTCTTCCACGAAGTGTTTCTCAGTTTATATCATGGTATTAGAGCTTTAGGCTCTTTTCTGGGATTAAAAACCTCTTCACACAGGCCTTCATTGCCGAGACCATACAACTGCTTCTTTGTACCCTATTTTACCCTATTTTTAGTTCAAAAATAGAGTATTTTTGCCCTTCCTCTGTTCAACCTTCATTGCTGAAATTTCTTAGACCAGTTTCCGTTTTATTTCTACCTTTGCCAGCCTTCATTGCTGGTGGTTTCCGTTTCGAGTGATCTGTCTTAATTACCAAGAGATCATTGTTCGTGAAGAATGTTGGAGGTTGCAGAGATGGCTGTTATAGCTTCAATCGAAGGAGATTGTTCGATCCCAACAACTCGGGGATTTGCAAAATATCCAGGTAGCATATAGGCTGAATGAAAAAAACTACCTCAAATGGTCTCAACTTGTCCGTGCCGTGCTGAAGGGAAAGGGAAAGATCAGCCATCTCAAGGGTACGGAGCCGAAACCAAGAGGTCCTTATTTTGAAGCATGGGATGAAGAAGATTCCATGATTATGGCATGACTGTGGAATGCTATGATTCCTGAGATTAATGACACATGTATTTTCTTAGCTACTACCAAGGATATTTGGGATGTGATTCAACAGACATACTCAGAAGCAAGAGATGCGGCTCAAGTATATGAGGTGAAGGTGAAGACGACTGCAGCAAAACAAGGGAGTAAATCTGTTACTGAATATACCAACCAATTGAAATCTTAGTGGCAAGAACTTGATCATTATAGAGTGATAAAAACCAAATGTTCTGAAGATGCCGCTGTTCTAAAGGATTTCATCGAGCAAGATAGAGTCTATGATTTTCTTGCTGGACTTA